>NC_134483.1:130128396-130428396 GCF_040206685.1 Ascaphus truei | reverse complement strand
GTACAAGATTACAATAGCATTGGACAACATAGTCAGGGGGAAAATGCCTTTTGGCAGTAGACAAACAAGGGGGACAATTATGTCCACTCCAATAATACAACAACCAGCGGTTTGCAAAGCTTTTGATAGGGTGAGCATTTTCCATCTCTCACACAATAGGGCCCTTATGCTAAATGGCAAATTGGACAAAATGCTTACAGTTGACATGCTTCCCTAAAGCTTTGTAGAGGGCAATTGCTATAGAATGGAATGTGCTGCGTCTAATTGGAAAATACCCAATAGGGCATATGTTTTTTCCAAGACTATGCTATGCCAGTCTTACTGTATGTGCTTGCTTTATGAGGAGGAAGCAGATTAAATGACAGATTATATATTCATAATTTCTGTGTACTTTATAGAGGGTGCTATTTCAAAATGCTACCGCCGTATATCCATATAAAAAAATAGACGTGTTGAACAGAAAATCTTAACAATAAAAATATACTTATAGATTCCTTGCCCAGAGTTGTAGCACTTCCTAATAACTGTCCTGTCAGACGGTAAATACAAATTCTTCCGAAAATGGATGCGCAACCATAAAACAAGAGAAAATATTTACAAAAGTGTAGAAGTTGCGATACTAATCAAAAAGAATGGGATTTCTCTTATGAACACACATGTACAGTATGGTGTAATTTTCAAGCCTTGAATATGGATCGTATGGCAACATCACACATAGGAGAGAGAAAAGAAATGTACATAACATAATTCAGTTTAAATATTTGGGCACCCGTAGTAAGTAGCAATCAATGCACTGACAACACACTGATTTAAAATGAAACCCTGGTCAAAGTCCTTCATGTTGTGCATTTCTCTGTCCCTGGAGCTCCCATTGCATCACTTCCAGTCTAGTGCTCAACCTTGTTTCTGGCTGGGATATGCTCTCTGACACTGGAAACTTGCAGACTGATGTTCTTGGATGTCTGAGCCAACGCGTTTCACAACCAAGTGACTTCCTTAGGGTTTAAAAGCAGTTCATAGTTTTTTTTTGTCCTTTTATACCCTCTCCTCCATTGACTCCCCTCTCCCTTGATGATGCAATTGACGCATGTCATGTAATGAAAACAAAGGAAATGCTAAACATAGCAATAGAGAAAATCATTAGATACACCATCAGTAAGGGAGCAATATCACATTTAATTAAAATGAAAAACCCAGGAAAAGATGGTTAGGAAGAAGCAAATCATTGCACACAAACAAGAGGACGAATCAACAATAAAAGACTGTACACATAATAAAAATAATTGAGAGTTTCTATTATGAAATTGTACGCAAACATTGATACCATACGGCAGGGGAGCACAAACTTTTTGAGCTGGGCCCCTGCCTGCTCGCCCTCGCTTTTGCGCCCCCTCACCTTGTTTAGCGATGTCAAATGATGCCGCGGGTTCACGTGGCGTGACATCACATGACCCTGTTGCCATTGAGGCGGATGTTTGATGTCCCTCCGCATGACACCGTGGCGTCGTTTGATGCCGCATTGCCATAGAAACACGTCTTACCAGCTCTGCAGAATCCTGGTATGTGAGTTGCAGAGGCCTCATGCGATCCCCCGGCATTTCATTTAAATGCCGTGGGAAGAGCGCAGGTCCACTACAACCGCCCGCACTCCCCCAAACAAATCCAGCCCCTCCCCCACCCCCCACTTTGCGTAACGCTGCACATATGGCATAATCCAGCAGGGAACAAATGAGAAGAAACTACCAATGATGTACCATGCGTCATTGCAGAAGAAGTGGCAAAAGCAATAAAATTCACGAAGATTAGGAAGGCTCCAGAAGAAGATGAAATTACAACTGAAATCTTGAACAAAGATGGGGAAGAAATAGAAAATATACTTGCAAAACTCTTTACATGCTGCTTTAAGAACAGGAAAACTCCAGAGCAATGGAGTAATGCCATAGTTATCCTAATGCACAAGAAAGGGGACAAAGAAGACCTCAAGAACTGCAGACCAATCAGTCTACCTCCAATCACTTACAGGATTTGTATGAAGATATTCACTAATTGGCTGCAACAGGCCTAGAGAACAAGCAGAATTTTACAGTGAATACAGCACAATACACCACTGATCTACTGGCAACCTCTCTGGAACGCCCCCGCCTCCGTGCTGGCTGCCATGCTTCTCCTGGACCTCCTGGATATGTTTGGAATATTTTAATGTTTTATTTCCCTTGTTTACTTTTGGCGTTATTTACAGTAGTTTAGGTTTAGCTATTCATTCAAAAAAGACGTAGGGGGCAGTAGGACCGTGACCTACCAAAAAAGCTGTGCCCATTTATTGGTACACCTGAAAAAAAGGTTAGCCAACCCTGGTCTCTACCCTTAAAAGTGAGACCTTTCAGATCTGATCCATAAAACAAAGATAAATGATTTGACACACTCTTATGTTACTTATATGTTCAAACATCTTTGCCATACGTTGTATTGTTGTTTTACCCACATACTATCGCGGCCCATTTTATTCTCCAACATCACCGCATTTTTCCGGGATTTTTTCCGAATGCCACGCACTTCACCGCGTTCATGCCGCATTCAGACCGCATTCATGTTACATTCACAGCCGCGGTTGATGCGCGGTTGATGCGCGGTTGATGCGCGGTTGATGTGTTATTGAGAATGGTTCGGATTTAATTGGTTGCAATTCTTTGGGTGTCCACCAGATGGCAGATATTCATGAATAGTAATGCGCATGCGCTTCAGTAATGTGTCGACTTGCAGGTGTTTCGTTTAAAAAAGATACCACAGTGGTCTATTGTAAATTGGCCTTGGGACTGAAGGAAGAGTTTACAATAATGTATCAATTTAGGCTTTTCATATTAAAGAAAGACAAGCACCAGTCTGTGGTCTGGTTATTGTCCAGAGATTCCCGCCATGAGTGTACAAGTGCAGCCCGTGTTCCAAAAACCCGACAGAAGTTACGCGTATTTGATATGGGCCGCGATTAATGCAACAGATGATAAGATGGCAACAGTTGTTCAAATTTATCAGTATTTTATTGAAAACTATGACTTTTACAAATTTTCGCCTGCTCCTCATGTGTGGAAGCGTGCAATAAGGAAAAAGTTATGTAGCGATCTATGTTTTTTTCGTATTGATCCCGAATTTATTGGAGGGTATTTGTGTGTATCACCGGGTTTTTCCCGTATCTATGATCATGCAGACGGCAAAAGGTGAAAGGTCGTGTTAAAACCAAGTAAGAAACGTCAGTCGCTGGCAAGTAATACGCCAGCACCAGCACCGGCTTCCAATAACGGTCCAACCGTCAGTGACAACCCTTGCTGTTTGTCCACGCACGGATACCTGCAGCCTGAGCCGGATTTCGCGCACAGTTTCGAGCAAGCTTGCATGTACCTAAGTGATTTCCACCCTCATCAGCTGACTACAGGTGTAGTAGTCCCGCTGTCACCTATCAATGTGTATGATCAAGCATACTGGACTGGCAGTGGTCCGGCGGTCATTCTATGGTGAGTAATGTTGCCGTATTTTTTTTTTTGAAAATATCAATATTAGTGCGAGTCAAAAGTCAAGCGATTCTCCTGTAAGCAATATCATTGGCTGAGCGGCTTCTACAGTACTGTAGATACTGAACAATTGGTGGAACGTTAGGCGCATGCGCATTGGAACCTTCTTGAAACGCATATGCGTGTCATCACATCGACAGTAGGCGCATGCGCATGTGAACAGGAGACGCCCCCCGAGAAAATTATTGGTGGGACTGACTGGGAACTTCTTTAGGGGACTGACCATTGCAGTAAAACTTTTATTTTTGTTTTTCCTCAGAAAATAAAACTTTGTCATCTCATGCGGAAAATGGCAAATGGTGGGCTTTCGATGGATAATATCGCTTTGTGTAACAATGCCTGCACATTGCTGAATCGGATTTAAAAAACCACGTACCGGAGTTTACAGTTTAGTGGCCGTTGTTATTGATTAGGATAGAATACCTGAAACAGTATGCTGATGTTTTCAGACCGTACTGTATACAATGCTTTTTTATAATAAACCCGAGAAAATACTACTCGCAGCAATGCCTATTAAAAAGATTTCAAAGGATCTCAGCATGAGAATTAAGGAGATGGACACGAGCGGACACCGAATTGCAGATATCCAACGCTGGTTAGCTGCTTCTGCCCTCTTTGTGCCATCAACCACCGTGTGCTATCATGCACACGGAAAAACCAAACAACAAACGAGGACACCAACAGTAATTAACGCGTAAGTATATTTATATAACTATATAGTACAGTATATCTATCATTGTTTATATTGCTGCATATTAATAGAACAATATATTGTGTAGATCTACTGTATCTAATTTTATAGTTATTTTGGTATATTTATAGAACAACAGTATATATATATTGTTTATATTTCTGCATATTAATAGAACAATATATTGTGTAGATCTACTGTATCTAATTTTATAGTTATTTCGGTATATTTATAGAACAACAGTATATATATTGTTTATATTGCTGCATATTAATAGAACAATATATTGTGTACTGTACTATAGATCTACTTTATCTAATTGTATAGTTATTTTGGTATTTTTATAGAACAACAGTATATTGTTTATATTGCTGCATATTAATAGAACAATATCTCACTGTATACTATTTTTTACTGCAAATGATGTGCTGTGCTTGTGGCCTACTGCACTGTAACTTACCGGATTGTTGTTTTTCTTTACATTGTAGGGAGACAACACTTCCGGTCGACAAAATAAGTGATGAGAAGTGTGCATTAAGGGTCAAATACACTCTGCAGGAAAATCACAATCTCACTGTATCCGAGACCAGCATAAAGAAGATGAGACGCAGAATTGGATGGAAATATGGACGTGTGAGGTTAATACTGGACAGTACAGGAGGTAAAAGTGTTGTTTAAGAAACGGTACTGTACCTCTAAAATTATTTATTCCTTGTCATTACAGAGCGTACCCCATGATAAGGGACGTTAACAAAATCAAGAGAGTGGTCCAGGCCCAGGCATGGATCGACAGTGGAGAAACTTTCCAGGATTGCATCTTCACTGACGAGTCTACTGTATCGCTGGAGAGATTTGCCACCTTGTCATTCCACAAAAAAGGTCGCATATCTATGAAGCCGCGTCCAAAACACCCAGTGAAGATGCATGTGTGGGGTGCCATCTCTAGGCGTTGACCAGGATGCATCGTCATCTTTGAAGGTACAGTAAAATGTATGTCACACGCTTTTGCCTTACGCACTGTACTGTACTAGTGTGCAGTTTTTTGAGCACTTTTCTTTTCTTGTTATAGGAATCATGAATAAAGCTTTCTGCCAAGACAAAATTGTGCCTGAGATTGTGGAATACATCACACGTGAGTTCCCGGATGGTCACCGTTTCTACCAGGACAACGATCCGAAGCACACCGCGTCAACAGCGCATATCCTTGAGCGCGGTATCAACTGGGTGAAGACGCCAGTGGAGTAAGTGCGGTAAACGTGTCTCATTTTTCCCCACTGTTTTTACTGTGTACTGTATCTCTTAAACTAATTGTCCTTTTTTCCCCCCTCCAATGACAGATCGCCAGACTTCAATCCTATTGAAATGGTTTGGCATCAGCTGAAGGACCATATCCGAAAAGTCGTGAAACCCTCCAAAAAGGATGAGTTGGCGCAAGGCATACTGAGTTTTTGGAATGATGTACTCACCGTGGAACGATGCAATAAATATATTGACCATATTGCGACTGTGTTGCCCATTGTGATCGCGCGTAATGGGCAAGCATCAGGATGGTAGTATGGTATAGTACTGTACTCTAGTATTGTAAGTACAGTATGATACAGGTAAGTATGGCACAGATTTTTTCTTTCCTAGTAGTCAGAGTATACAGTAGTTCCAGTATAGACTAGTTTGACAGTACTAACTGCATACTGTAGTCCAATATGGAGTAGCTATACAGTACACAATGCCATAATACAGTATGCACCTACTGTACAGTAACTGCTCATTGTCATGCGCAGTAATCAGCTAGCTCCCATCTCAAAGAGGATTACACGCAGGCGCAGTGAGGTGACGCTCGGCTAGGGACGGATTAAAAACACAATGACAAGCTTCAGAAAATGAATCACTCTGTAGAGGTGTCTGTCGATAAGAGTTTCAAATCCTTGAGCGAGCCTTGTGTGTGTGCGTGGGGGAGGGGAGCACAGGGTACAGCTGCAGGAAGGATTAGTTGTACTGCAGTTCAAAGAAATGACATAATTTCAAATGGCAGGTAATCATAATAATTTGATCCCTACACCCCCAAATACAGTACATAAAAAGCACACAAATCAACCATGTGCAGTCAAACACAGGGTCGCAGTCAAAAGCTACAGCACAGATTGAATATCGTAATATCAAGATGGTTTTTGCAGGCTTGTGGAGAAAAAAAAAAATGAGGAGAATTTTTAAAAAAAAAATTTTGTTCACTCACTCAAGCAAGCAGTGGTGGGTGAAGTTACAGGTGCATGCGCAGTAATCATCTGCTGTCAAGCAGGAATGTGATTGAAACCAGAAAGACACACATTCAAAGGAATGGTGTGGGAGAGATGTACTGCACTGTAGAGAAGATATGGAGTTGAAATACCCTGCAGTGCAGTAAATTTTCCTGTGTGTGTACGGGGGCGAGCGAGGGGAGAGTGCTGTATATGCCGAAATGTGACACTGTTACGGTACTGTACATGCCTATGCGTTTCAACAATTTTCAAATGAGACATACAGCACTGCAAATGCATGTATACAGTAAATATGCAAATTTACAATTACTGCGCGCGCACACGCAGACTGTGTACTGACGTAGGTTGAACTGCTAAAGTATTAGACTTCCAAGACAACAGCTCGCGAACGCCCCCCTGAGTTTTTAGACGGTATTGCAGTATTGCAGACAGCGATAATAAAATGCTAATATCACGAGAGCTAAAATAACGCAATTCACTCCGGACCAAAAAAAAACCAAAAAACGCATCTGCCCACGATTATCAGAGTGCCGCGGATCCGGCCGCATTAGGATAAAGGCGGCCGCCACTGTAGTGTTGTCCACAAGACCATTCTAGTAAGTAAATAATATACTCTGTTCTACTGTTCAAACAATGTTTCATTTTAAATATCTCTCACATGTGGTTAGATACAAAAGTATCAGATTTAACGGCTCCAAAAGTACAGGCTTTACATTTAAAGCATTTGTAAAAAAAAAGAATTAGGTCTCTCCCCTAGCCAATAATCTGTTCTCGTAGCTGTTTTTCTTAAAGTGCTAGGTGCCAGAGTCGTTTTCAGATTTCCTGTTATAGCAAAAATAACTTGTGGTTTATCTGGTTAAAAATTCTCTTTACAGAAAGCAATTTCTTAATTATTTTATGATTCCCATTGTACTAGGTGATAAAAGGTATAACAATTCTCCTTCCAAAAAGTTTTCTTTATTCAAATTAAATTTATTTAAATCTATTAAAAAAGTTCTCTCATCAAAGTATCTTCGCCATAGCACCAGATTATTGCACAAATGTTCTTCTCCTCCCGAATTCACATAAATATGTTTTTATGACTTGGCACAAATCTGGAACCCATGGCTGTTCTGTAAATCAGCAGATAAAAATTGTTTTTCAAAAAGGAAAAAAATGACAACTTAAATATACTCAATGCCTTCTAAAAGGAAACTAACCTGATCTTTCTTCATTGTATGATCTCTTGTTATTATCTCACAAATGGCTTCTCAACCCTGATTATGGTTGAAATGTGTATATACAGATATAGCGTAATTTACTGGTGCATTTGTCTCCAGGATGTGTATACACCCCGATAATTTTTCGGCTACTCACAGCTGACCCGCAAAGGTGTCACGGCCAAGGAAACAGAGTATTAGTGTTGGTTGTAATACTCTGCAGAAATGATAGTAGATACTAGTGTGCTAGTGTGTCTTCAAAATCTAAATCAATATAACCCGTCCCTTATTCCTGTTAATTTTGTACGATACGGTATGTAATGGTATTTATATGTACCTGTACATATTACAGAAGAAACGAGTCACTTTGCGGTTACAATGTTTTTATTTCCCCACACAGGGATAAATGCATAAGAATGTATACAGTAAATCTTTATGTGCTAACTACGATTAAAATATAAAAATAGAACATATAAAAAAAAGTAGGAACCCTGGTATTACATGGTCATTGTGCATTTAATTTGCAATGCTTTTTTGGTAGCCATCTTCTTATTCAGTGAAACTCCCCTAGTATAAAAGTGTGTAAATAATGTATATGTCTCTAATAATGTAAGAATAATAATAATAATAACAATGTAATAATGTAACTATATACCAATAGGGACCACACAGTATCTACACACATTAATAGTAATGCAACACCCTCTTATATTTCTACACCTACTCACACCATTGTAACACACTCCCACACACATATTTTGTAAAGCACTGTATACACTGTGGGCACTTTATAAATTTATATTTACACACATACACACACACACACATGCATACACACACACACACACACACACACACACACACACACACACACACACACACACACACACACACACACACACACACACACACACACACACACACACACACACACACACACACAAACACACACACGTACATACATACACACACAGATAACACACACACACACACACACACACACACACACACACACACACACACACACACACACACACACACACACACACACACACACACACACACACACACACACACACACACACACACTTACATCACTAACATTCAGGGACCATTTACTGTAACACCTTAAGTCATAAATCGCATACAGCACAGGGAGGAGGGATAGGCTTCAGTCAGATATATTCTAAGATGCACTGTTTTTAAATAAAACTCTTTTTTGCTTTATCCATTGTAACACCGCCAGAAGAAGAGATCAGTGTATCTCGAAATCTCGCACAAATAAAAGCATTTCGTTAGCCACAGATCGGTATCGTCTATTCGTTTTAGATCTCTAATAATGCATATATCTCTATGTGCCCACTATGATAAAAATATATTAAAAAAATCTCAACAGTATTACAAAGGTTGAAAATTATAATCGTTTTTAGACTTCAATCAACATCTTCTTCTAGCTGTCGATTTTACGGCTTGAATTTTGTAAAATAATTGTATTGTATTGTATGTCTTTATTTATATAGCGCCATTAATGTACATAGCGCTTACCAGTAGTAATACACGTGATACAATTGTGAGATTATTTACTGTACCCTATTAATAAACAAAAAATAATAAATGCTAAAAGTACAGTATGCGCATGCATGGTCTATGGAATGCATATGCATGGCTTTTAATGTAGGTACATGTGTGGTCTATGGAATGCACATGCTGGTCTTTTAATATAGGTACATGCGTGGTCTATGGAATGCATATGCTGGTCTTTTAATATAGCCGCATGCATGGTCTATGGAACGCATATGTGGGTCTTTATTTAGACGCATGCGTGGTCTATGGAATGCATATATAGTTCATTTGGAAATGACAATTCTACAGTACTTGTGTAAATTTATATTTACCTTGATTAGGCATCTTGAAAATTGGGGGGAAGTAACCCATTGTTGATGTTCGAGTCGATCATGTATTTGGGATGTACTGGTAATGGTATTGGGGCAGGTACTCAGGCAGAGACAGGTACTCAGGTTGGAGCAGGTACTAGGGTGGAGGAAGATTAGAGAGACTGGTTTGGGAAGTCTATTATTCAATCTCTTGGACCCAACAAATCTCTTTCTCCTAGAAAGTTGCCATCATCGAACATACCCATCCACGATACATTCAATGCCCAGCACCCGCCCCTCTTGACTGGTCACAGTGTTCGAATAAAGCAATCCTTAATGCTTAAGTTGTGTTTAATAGAATTCTTCCAGTCTTTTTGGTATGGTGTTTCTTTGTAGAATGGGAACATGTCAATAATATAATCATAAACCTCAGATAGAGTTGAGCAAAAGAGTTGAAAAAAATGGAGCACTATCTTGAGTAAAAAGATCCAGAGGGTGCTCACTCATAAAACAAAAAGTGACTTTATTGGATCATACAAAAAAAAAACCCTTACAGAGGCAGCAGCAACACACAACGCGTTTCGCGCATTATGCGCTTGATCATGGTGTAAACTCAGATAGAGTTACACTCTTATCTGTGCCAACTTGAATAGCACAATATATCATATAGGCATAAATGCAAGCAGATCTTGTTTCGCAACAAGTAAGCTCCATGTCCCATAGTACATATGTACTAAGCTCCACGTCCCATAGCACAGTACAGAACAAAAGTTATGAGAGATTAGGTTATGCATAGTGGTTTTAAAAACAATGTGGAACTGCAACAATAGAGACTTACCAAATCATTAGACAAAGACAGACCTGTACATGTTATCTTCTCTTCAGACACCTGCTTCAGATACTGCAGCATTCAGAGTTTCATAGTCAAAGATATTCAGTGTGCCATGCACTGAACTGCAATACCACAAATAATTATTTCATCTGACCGCAAACAAGATCCATGCAGCTTACTGCAGTGAGGTGTATGGCGAGGCTGCGGATGACGTGTGGCCTTTTACATTCCTGTTAAACATAAATCATGCTTTTTCTGTAGAGATGTCACATGAAGTTGCCCATATGTAGTCGTGCTTCCATTTAACATCTTTAAGAATGCTCAAGATATTTGTTTGGTCTTTTAAATAAGAAGGGTGAGAAATTACCAATGAATTGTGAGATATTGGTAACTCACATTCCCATGGCTATGCTCTGTTGTATATCAGCCAAGTAGGAGAGAGGTCAGAGTCCCCGAGTTATTCCCAGATAATAAAGAGAATATCGTATGTGATATCAATGGAGAGAATCCCAAGATTCCTTCTAGATACTGTATATACAGTAATATGGATTTTCGAGTGTCTGGGATCCATGGATCAAATGTCACAATGACCTCCTACTTGAGGGTGTCAGCTCTCCTATGAGTCCCCTCATGGACCCATGATCTTGCCACTGGGGCACGGGTTAGACCTGATGCTGGACACAGGAGTCGATATATAGACCTCATAATCAACTACTTTTCCTATTTGTAGTTTTGAATATGCTAACCACCTGTTATGCTGAAATTCAATGACAGTGTAAAGCCTAAAAAGAAAGGATAATTTTGTAGTTTATATGGAAATTAACATGGTCTGAAAAAAGCGTTCAGACGGTCAGAAGTAGATTCATGTCTAGAAACAGATAAGTGTTTAGAAGAGCAGGAGATTATTTGAGCAGCAGCAATTTGAATAGATTGCAAAGGAGAGAGGTGTGAGGCAAGAAGGCCATATAAAATAATGTTGCAGTAATAAATATGGGAAAGAACAAGGGCATGCATTAGCATTTAGTAGTAGTGGAATATAGAAATGTTTCAAAAGAAGAAAGGGCACAATTTAGTAACAGTGTTTATATGTGGGGAGAAGGAAAGAGAGAAGTCGAATGTAGCCCATAGGTAGTGAGCTTGTGGGACTGGGTGGATAGTAATACAGCTGAACCCCGTTATAATGCGGTCCTCAGGGTCCACAGAATGAGACCACGTTATAACTGGGATCGCGTTATAAAATTTCAAAAATTTCATTGCACGAGGACTTGCCGGCATCTGTAGCTCTCCACTTTCTTCTCTCTGCAGCTCTCCCTGCTTCATCATGTTCAATTCCCACATGTGTAGGGGTGTGTGTGTATGTGTGTATGTGTCCGTTAGCAATAAAGCATTGAATGTTTAAAAAAAAAATGGAGATGTTTTTAAATTGGGAGCCACGCTTAGACCGCGTTATAAGCGGATCCGTGTTGTAGCGGATTGCACTTTAACGGGGTTGAGCTGTATTATTAACTGTAATGGAGAAGGGAATGATCGAGTCTGAATGGGGGGGAGAATATGAGCACAGCTTTGTTTTAGCCATGTTAAACTTGAGGTTACGAAAGCCGTACAGGCTAAGATTGCTGATATTCACTTTGTAATTTTTGACTGGACTGCAGGTGTAAGGTCAGTTGTAGATAAATATAGTTTGACAATATGGATGTCATTAGCTACATTGGTGAGTGTGCTCACTTTTGAGAAAGACTGATTGGAGATGATCAAGTACTGTAGATTCTGGGAGTTGAGAAAGTGAAGTGTATGTAAAGAAATAATTTGTTCCTGAAGTTTAGAAGCAAAAGGAACGAGGGAGAGGTACGATAGTTAAGAGGGGAGGTATAGTCTAGTGCAGTGGTTTTTGACGTCACATGGTGTCACGTTGCCATGGTAATGCAACATCATGATGTAATTTGTTGCTGTGCTGTCACGTTGCCATGGCAACAAAATACTGTAATGTCACGTTGGTGATGTGCGCGACGTCATTTGATGATGCAGTTCAGAAGATGAAGGAGGGAGGCAGTTAAGGAGGCGGCCTAAGTGACTGGCCATCAGGCCTGTAGGCCCGAGAGCACGGCAAATGCATATGAATGCAGCCATTTTTGCCACCCCAAATTTTGCCACCCTACACTCGGGCATAATGGGCCTAATGGGAAATCCGCTACTGCTAACAAGTGTAAAATATTTGTTGTTGTGGAAGGAGCATACAGAAAGATGTCCAGAAGTGCCTCATTTAGAATATGTTGTTGCAGGATCCAGGCAGATTGAAGTTCACCTGGTCTTTATCTCCAGTTGTACTTAAAATATTCACTTTAAAATATGAAAATTTTAAGTGCAATCACACCCCTGCAACATGTCCCCAAAAGCTTGAACTTGCAGTATCCTGCAAAAACATGAAAAATGCTACGGGCGGTGTACTGCTCACCAATAGAAAATCAAACTCAATTGTAGAAAAAATCCTTATTTAATGAACAAAAAATGGGTACGAACATAGCAGAAGCGCACTCTGACGCGTTTCGTTCCGAAGGGAACTTTGTCAAAGAGTATTATGGACTAATATATCCTTTATTTTAAGCATCCTCACTTCTTGAGCGTCGAATTCTGGGATTATATCCCTATTTTGCAATACTGCTAGAAATCACATGACCAGCCCTAATTCAATAGGCCGAAGCCATGGCCTGGGCCCTGCTGTGTTGTTAAGTGCAAACCACAGAAAGATTTGCACATTTCTAGCAAAATACGCTGTACATATCTAACGTAGTTTGGATCTGCACAAAGGATATAATTTTACCAGTATTTGAACAAGCAGTGTTAGTGATTACTGCTTTTACAGGTGGTTGGTTTATCAAAAGGAAATCTTATTTTCACAGAGAGTACAACATATCCCAAGTGCAAAAAAACACCACTCTGATATATCCTATAAATAGTTCAATATTGTATATAGTGCAAATTTTTAAAAAGGAGCTGAACCATATTCAGCATTTCCAATGTTTTAGGGGATTACTCTTCACTCTTAACAGGAAAAATATTGTCTTGTTATTTTCTATTATGCCCTACATGTAAATAGAAGCATGTGTGTATGTGTCCACTGGTCAATGGATGGGCACACAATGGGGATAGGAATTATTTATTGATGGAGACTTTGGCTTGTACTGTATGACCTAGAACCATGCTAGGTCTAAAAGAGGGCCCAGTCTCAGGGTAAAAATTAGGGAAGAGGAGGTTGGTGTTGACAACAAATTGACAGAGCCTAGGGATCAGGAGTAGAATATAGAGGACAGGGAGGTGCCAGCAGACTCCCCCACATGGCTTTAGCCATATCATTTAGCTAATTTAAGCATATATCAGAACGCAATGTGTCCTTTTTACTGCTTGATTGTATTGCAGTATATAAATGCATAGAAAGGAAAAGCAGTTTATCACAGGTTTAAAATACAGTAACACCTACTGTAGTTCCAGAATTAACACATGATAGATTCAATGTGTGAAATATTAGTGCTCTTTCTTAATACATTTATTACACTATAAACAAATATTGCAATTAGTATTTATTTAAATACAGGATAACACTTGTGTATGTTGATTATTATACTAGCAATTAATATGAATATATTTTTATTCAATGGAGAGATTCAGAAAGGGACCAATTTAGTCTTTAGTTAATTTTTTCTGTAGTTATATATCTCTTTATTGATTAACCTATTTTACGTGTGATGAGATGAAAGATACCTGGAGTGAGCCGTTGGTATGTACCTGTAACAATGTGCGGAACATGCCCCCTGCGGCGTGTTCTTTCCTTATCTGTTTACTTCTGATCGCCGCCCTCTAGTTGCGAGTCAAGATCCCGTGTCTTTAATGATTCTGACGCAAACGACGCCATCTTGCTTCCTGGCAAATCCTGCCCTCTTCCTCCTGACAGGAAGTATGCCTCTCTCTGACTTCCTCATTGCTTACAGCTGCTGCTACCTTTAAATAGCACTCAGTGGCTACCTGTCTGGGTTCCTGCAAGTACTACCATCGCATGCTGTTCCTGCCTGGACCTCCTTGGGATCTTTACTCATCTCCTTTGGATTCCGGAAGACTGGGACAGTCACTCATTTACTACTGAGGTTAGTTTACCGTAAGGTAGTGTAGGTACCTGCTTAGTAGGGTTCACCTTGATGTGGTAGCAGGCTTATAATTCATTGGCCAATGGATTAGACAAAGAACCCTTATGTTATATTTAGTTTCGCTGCACATTGCTGTTTCTAGCACTATGCCTTTAAGGAGGCTGGCCTGCGCTCTGTGTCCTCTTCTCCTCTGCTGCCCATGAGCAACGCACTGCCGAGCTCCAGAAGCCTCTGCGCATGCGCGCCAGAGAACTGAGCGATGCCAGCCGCTTCTGCGCACGCGTGGCGTCCGTCAGCGGTGCCATCACTACTGCACATGCGCGGCATATGGCAGCGGGCTTGTGGGGGGAGAGGCGGCCGTTAGGAGCGTGACGTCATTTCCGTTTCACATTTTCGTCTCCATGAGAGAGTTTTGTTCCATCAAAATTGACTAGGTGTCACTAAAGGAGTTTCACTTCAAAATAGTCTTGTATGTTTGTTATTAAACAAAATACACGGTTTATAATTGATGGCAAATTCGGCGACAACAATGACACTGTAGATATCACAGTAAAA
The DNA here is from genome assembly GCF_040206685.1 of Ascaphus truei. NCBI lineage: Eukaryota > Metazoa > Chordata > Amphibia > Anura > Ascaphidae > Ascaphus > Ascaphus truei. The sequence goes on along the minus strand of NC_134483.1, from coordinate 130,413,294 downwards.
ATCCGATAGAAATCATTAGGACTTTTTTTCTGCTTCCATTTACTGGCGCCGCGTGACTGACTCCGCCTCCTCAGGTGCTGCACGCGCATCACATGCTTTCCTGCCCCTGCTCCATCAGGCCCGCGTCCCAGGCCCTTCTCCCCTATCAGATCCTTCCCCGGGCCGCTCCTCCGCTCCTCCCCTTGCTCTGATAGGCTCCAGCTTCCCAGGCCCTTCTCCCCTATCAGATCCTTCCCCGGGCCGCTCCTCCGTTCCTCACCTTCCTCTGATAGGTCCCAGCCCCCTATTTAGTCTCCCCTCACCATTACCACCTTGCTCTGCATAGCTTCTGTACCTTGGTTCGGTCTGCTGTTGCCTGGCCCCTTTTTGTCTTTCAGTTCCTGTTCCTGTCTATTCTGCTGACCTCCCTGGATCTTGACCTTTGGCTTTGGACTTCATTACGCTGCTATCTGGAACCCCTTGGATTTGGCTTTGGACTTTCTACCCAGCAGACTTCTATATCCCCTGGACACAGCTTACGGACACTCTACTACGCTGCTCTCTCCACTCCACGACCCAGGCTTACGGACACTCTACTATGCTGCTCTCTCCATCCCACGACCATTGGCTTATGGACTTTACCTTTCTATGCTGGAGTTGTCAAGTACGGTACCTTTTCTATTTTTGTTACCTGTACCACCTACGCTACTTCCACACTCCGGCCGTGCCCCCGTTTACTGCTAGGTGTGTGGTATTACTCCTTTCCACCTCAGTCCCGGGGTCTCGTCTGGCTTGTGGGCAGGCCGAGCGTTACACATACACTGACTTCAGTATATTTTATGCATTCATTAAACCACATCTCCTGGCAGTGATACATAGTGCACAGTGTAACTCATGTATAATAAACATTTATAAATTAATGGATTTATAAAATTCTGAAGAAACTGTAGTCCAACATTGGTGACAACAAGAACAATGTCCAAAAGGATCCAGTGCTCAGACATAACAAGCTCTGTGTTGAATGTAGAAATGAGTAAAGTCCAGAACCTCCTTTCGAAAGGATATATAGTATGTTATGCATGTAGAATCACATCTTGTTAAAGTGCAGTGTGCGTGAAACACGTAGGTACGTTGTTTTACCTTTTCTGTGGTCACGCGATTCAATAAATAATTGTAATTTTTTTTATGGGAGAGTCCCATAATCATTGTTTTCTATATCTTTCTGTTCACTGGTGGTGCTCCTCAGCTCTACCCCTCTGTACTACTGATTTCTACATTGGTGACAAGCCTCAGATTTTAGTCAGGCATGTCAAGCCATTAATGCACAATTTAGACCAAGCAGAACCTTTCTAGAAATTTCTAAGCTCTGTTGGGATTTCCTAGTGACCTTCCCATAATATTTAATAAGAAACTGAAATCCAAAGGTCACTCGAGTTATGGGCAATCAGCCCTTTCACGTTTTTCAATGGCATTTCCTAGATGTTAGTATGCTTGTGATCTACTGGAGTAGTTGACACATGGGAAATGTCAACATGTGATACTAACATATTCCCACTTAGTGGGGATAAGTTGTATACATTGTCTGTATTTGCATTTTTTTCCCCAACCTCATCTCATAATTGTTTGTGAAACTGATTAGTGTATTTCTGAATAAATATTGATGTAAAAAGAATGTGAAAAGACTTCAACCATAACAATTTAAGAACAACCCTTAAAATATACCAAGCAGGAGTTGCATGACTGTATTCTTTCGGTGTAATTGGGTATTTCAACTTCAGCATGTGATAATACTGCATCTTCAAGATAAACACACAATCACCTTGATTAAAATGGCAGAAGTAACAGCGGCTGCAATTAAAAAAACAAAAACGTTCTATACATTTAAAAATCCATAGTAAGACAGGTATAATGTACATCTTTCTAAGTATTTAAAAATATCAAAGACGCTGCCATATCTTTGTTGGGTTAATTCCAAACTAAACAAAGAAGTCAGTGTTTTTGGCTCCAGTTACCGTGCACGGAGTCACAGTGCGGTCAGACAATGAAAACTGAGACGAGTTATTTTTACTGACACTGTTTCAACCAATGTATCTTTCCTTAAAAACATTAAGTGTCACCTGCGATAATCTTTTTACATGCAAACGCAGAGGCAGATGTGAACACCAGAACAAAGGCAAAAATGAATATAACACATCAGGCAAAGGCGGCTCAGATACACGGAAAGATACATATCAAGCTTTTTTTTGGAGTAAACTACTTGCCAAAATGTCAGGAAAAGGTGACATGTCTACTGATGTCATGACAATGTTTTAAAAACGATAGACTGTTTCCATATTGTGTAAGCTAAACTTGTTAGACTTGGACACTCCAATCCACTAAATCATGCACACATGTTCAAGTAGAGATTTCCTCTTCTCTCTCAGAGCGCAGAAATCACTGTATCTAATCTTTCTGGTCAGCACATTATTTAGTTAAATTGGGAGGGTGATATGCGCAATTAATACAAGAAAAGTAACTCGTTAGTGGTGCAGCCCCACTTAGCAACATGTTTGTTAGAAGGCACAGCTCTAATTTGAAAGCACTTACACATTTTACACATGCTCTATCATATCGAATGCTTGTTTCCTGGTTTTATGTTGAGTGGCATTGCTAATTTAAGCCCACAATCCTAACCGAAATCGATTAGTTATGGGCTCATTCATAAGGCACGAGAAGACATGCACCAGTAATTGCAAAGCTGCAGTGATCGTGTTTAAGACATAAAGCAGGAACTAAAGAATGAGAAAAAAAATAAAGACACCAAGGTTCTTCATCAACCCGTTGTGTGCCTACAGAAGTTGCTACTACATCATGGGGTCTGGCCCTCCAGGGGTCCCAACATAAAAATCTTACTGCTCGTTTTTCTAGGGGAGATCGCATTCTGGAGCACAGAACAAGATCTAACAGGAAGTGGAATGGAGGCACACTCCTCCTCTGTCATCAGTGATGGAGCGATCACACAAAGGCGAGTACCGGCACTCAAATGTTAAACTGCTACATAAATGTAGCCCTCAGTTTAAAAGAAAGCGACAGGTTGAACAGGTAAACTATTCTTGTCAATAACAAATAGCCTAATGCAAGAAAACTACTGTTTTAAGACCATGTTCCTTATAATGGATTTTTTATAAAATCTTTTTACAAATACTGGATCTCACAAAGTTAATATGATATTTACAGACAATAGGGCATTGCTTAGGACTAACGTCTCTCCTTGTGACCTTGGGCATGTCACCTTATTTGCCGGAGCCTCAGGCACAAAAACTAAATTATAAACTCTTCAGGGACGGGACTTATTGCAGTCTATTCATTTAAGTCTCTCAGCTGCAAAACTGGGACCACCAAAAACAGCACAAGATTAAAAAAAAAATCATATTGTAAGCAATTAAACTTTATTTTATAAAACTGGTACAATTTTGTTTCGACTAATTTTGTCCAGTTTTGCCATTGGGGGACTTTAGTAAATAGACCGATTTTGTTGTTGTGGCAAACTTCTACGTACAGCACTGCATACATTGTCAGCAATATACACTGGAAGATAAAAAATACAATTTAAAGTAGTACTAAAATGTTATACTTCAGACCAAACTGGATTGTAAAATATGTTTCCATTCTCTAATCCAATTCACAGACTTTTTGGGGGGCAGGAGAATAATTATTTCTGTCCATTTTGAAAATGGTGCATATGTAGTGTACGAGTGGTGAGCAGAGTAATGTAGAGGTAGTTTGACCCAGTTGCCTCTCAGGAGAGCCCCGTGTGTTATGACTCGACCCAACCCCAGAGCCAATCACACCGAGGTCCCTTAATTACTGTTACGCCGATGCTCGCCACAAACCGGGACTGGACCGCGGGGCTGAGGTGGGGTTATATAATCACCGACCTTAGTCCACGCAGACTGATCCGGAGTGCGCAGTTCATAGTCGTACATCGCAGGGTCAGGATTGGAGAAGGCAGCATCGTCGTTAATGAAGCAGGAGTTCGGCAACAGGAAGTCAGGAGTTCCCCGCTTCAGCTTAGGAGCGTGAGCGCGGGAGTGGCTTCTGTGCGTCCTCGGCCCATGACGCCGATCTCAGCAGGAGGAGACAGCAGGCTGGCCGAAGTTCACCGCAGGACAGCGTCGGGAAGAACCAACGCTTCAGCGCAGAAGTCCAAGGCAGACCTCTGCGAGAGGATAGCAGCAGGTCGCAGGAAAGGAAGGGTAGCCACTGCTAGGAGGGAATGCAGCAGATACCAGTGCTGGCAACAACGCTTCAGCACAGACGTCCAGGGCAGGCCACTGCAAGGAGATAGCAGCAGGCCAGTGCTGGCAACAACGCTTCAGCACAGACGTCCAGGGCAGGCCACTGCAAGGAGATAGCAGCGGGCCAGTGCTGGCAACAACGCTTCAGCACAGACGTCCAGGGCAGGCCACTGCAAGGAGATAGCAGCAGGCCAGTGCTAGCAACAACGCTTCAGCACAGATGTCCAGGAACAGGCCTCTGGATACTCAGGAACTTGAAGGAAAGAACACTTGGAGTGAGGCCTGGGGCGGTTTGTGGCAGAGACAGTAACGTCCAGGTAGGAAATTATGCTCGGCGCTGGTTCAGTGCCAACGCCTAGAATATAAAGGGCGGAGATCCAATCACAGGAGGAGGGTGTGTGAGTATTCCTCCAATGATGTAGCACAGGACAGAAGCTGCAATTGAGAGGCAGCACATGTGCCTTTGATTGCCAGGGGAAGCTTGCAATTGCATGATTCTGCAAGGCTATAGTCAAAGCCAGTAGTGGATTCCTTACAGTACCCCCCCCCTTCAGGTGAGACCTCCGGACGAACAGGAACCATCACAGATTTGGGGGACATGGAATTGTTCCTAAACCTCCTTAGGCGAGAGGAGGCGTTGAAAGCCCATAGTTTGTTGGGATTCCTTACAGTACCCCCACCACTGGGTGAGAAGCCTGGGTGGACAGGACCATTCATAGGTCTAGGAGACATTGAGTTGTTCCTGAAGTGTCTCCGGCGAGAATTAGGTCCACAATCCAGGTGGGTGTATATTGGCGAGTGCCATAAAAGACAGCGGTGGCACTGCAGTTCTTGGTACATGGACAATGGGACCTGAGGGCTCCGGAATGGGAACATCAGAAGGACAGTAGCCAGGTGTCCGGTGCATAGTAATAGTCCAAGAGTACGGGACACAGGACACAGATTGTCGGACAAAATTAGCAGAGGGATCTTCAGAGAAGGCAATGTCTTTAGTGAAATCAGCACGGAGGAAGTTGAGAAAGTCTTTAGCTTCCAAGGAATTCCGGGTGATGGTTAGCGAGGGAATGGGGCGGGAGGGTACACTACACACTATAGCAGCGGTACTTTTGATACAAAACAGGGTTGCTATACTAGGCAATTTGCAAGAGACTGTAGCAGTGTGTATGCAACCCTTGGTCATGGTACTGGCAGTTGAAGAAGGATCCGCTTCCTTTTGTTTGTGATCTTTAGAGAGAATCAACTCCGAAATTGTGGCCTTGGTGAAGGACATAATAAGCATGTCTATACCCATAATGGACCCATAGAGGATAGGGACGGACGCTTCAGGTAAAGCGACGAGGTCCAGTAAGGGTATCTTCGTCTTAGAGAAAGGCCAAATGCCATCCTGAAAGGGCACTTTGGGCACCGCACAGAGACCTGCGTGTAAGGAGTCTGTTTGAAAGGTGAGAAAACAGATCTTATCCAATAAAAAAGGCAGGCGGTTATACGGTGCATCAACCTTAGGGAAAAAAGTCTTGGGGTTAAAGCTGGGTACCTCCAACACAGAGAAAGAAGACAGAGAACTAGAGCTTGGCTTCGGAGTAGAGGTCCCAGGTACCCAGGTTTCACATGATACTGTGGGAGAAGCAATGCAAATTGTTACTGTTTTAAACATAGGGTTTTTAACATCGGTAGCTCCAGGCACCTTCTTGAGAGGTAACCCTAGTCTTGGGACAGGACAGTCAATAGCAAGTACCCCAAGTATTGTGGAAGACACAGAGAAATATACGTCCATCTTAAAGACGGAATTTTTTGAAAAACGGGAAAGTTCCAAATGCGATAACCCTGAGTTTGTGGTAGTAGACATACAGTCAGTAGTGGATACCCCGAATACTGTGGGTGAATCAGCGTGAAACATTATTATTACAGGAGTGGGCATCCCAGACTTAAAGTCATTTTTAATGATCCCGGAGGCTGTGGCATGATCCGTGAGAGAAACTGGGGTAGACTTTCCAATAGAAACAAGGGCGAACTTGCTTGTAATGAAATCAGAGAACATTGCGCTTGTTTCAGAATTGGGTCCCAGAGAATCCCTAGTGAGGGCATCAGACTCCAAGGGAAACTTAGTGACAGGGTTTTTGGAACCAATGAAAGGAATTGCAGGTATCACAGACTTAATAGGAGAAATACCTTGCAAAACAGAAATTTTAGTAAAGGTGATAGGCATCACAGAAAGGACAGACAGAAGTAAGCTAGGCAAGATTGCTTCTACAACAGAAGATTTTGCAGCGGCAGAGCTTAACTCAGCGGCTGCTTGAGAGCCTTTAACTACAGTGAGAAGGGACTGCAGGTTTACAAAATCAGGGATAAAGGGAGTTTTACATTTGAAAACTTGATCCTTCAAAAAGAGGAACCCTGACTGTAACTGTACTAAGGGAGCAACAGCAGATATGCTGATCTCAGAAGGGGTCACTTGGAAAGGGACATAATATGTACTGTTCACTTTAAACCCTAGGATTTGAGAAAAGGAGACCACAGACAGTGCAAGTGGGGCAACCACGACTGTGCTGGTCTCTGAAGTGGGTATTTGGGAAAGAGTGTCTGGGACATCAGAAACGACAACAGATTCCACGAAAAGGGGTCTATGCTCAGAAGCAGGGGTCTCAGCTCTCTGAGTGACAGACGGGGTCAGAGAAATACCTAGGAGTAGGGATTCTGTGAACAGGTTTAGAGAAACGGCTCCAGAATACTTTTAACTGGAGCCAGTATTATTGCCGAAAGTTCAGGGGGCGTAACCCCGAGAATTTTAGCTGAATCAGGGGACATAAGGGGTTCATCCTCTGAGGCTAAGGAGGAATCCCTGACTGACGGACTACAGGTATTTACCAAGGAAGGTTCATAGGGCTGACCTGTAGGGGTTAACATAGGAAAAACCTCAAGGGTTAAATTACTCTGTACCCGAGAATCAGGGAAATAGAAGCTAGTCTCCGAGAGTGGGGTCATAGGGGGTTCTGCCTCTTGCCCTAGGGACCTAACATTAAACTGCGGAATACTAGGGTTAACAGTGGGGACCTCACAGAGCAGACTAGCAGGGGTTAAAACAGAAAAAACCTCGGAAACAGAGCTTAGAATTTTTGGGTTAGAAAAAGAGGGCAAACAGGATTCATTCTCTGGTGCTAGGGAAGACACACTGACCTGGGGAATGCAGGGATTTACAGTGGGAGACTCATAGGCCTGACTAGCAGGGGTTAAGAACGGAATAACCCCAGGGACAGAATTTAGGGAGGTTAACTCAGAATTAGGGAGCGTGGCAGCTTCTTCCTTAGTGGGCAGCGACAGAGAGATGGTTTGGCCATTCGTAGGAGAGGGAGGTACCCCCACAGGTTTAGCAACAGGACTGGCAGCATAGGGGATCTGCCAAGCAACAGCGTAGCTGGCAAGGAGGGGGTCCTGTTCTTTTATGCGAATGTCTAGTGTTAAGGAAAGTACATGGAGTATATCTTGAGACTGAGCCAACATGAGGAGGACGACCTGTCGTACTAGATGAATGTCCAGTGATGAGGCCAGGGCATAGAGTGCCACTTTGGCGTCGGACAGTTCCATAGGGTTCACATTATCCCAGGTTAAAGGGGAATCAGGGGAGCGAATACATTCGGCTAGAGACTGTTTTAAGTTCTGGATGCTGCAAGCCTTAAGAAAGAGATCACAACGGCATTGTCTTTGCAAAGGGGTTAAACCTTCGTACGTAAACAGGTCTTCAGTCAGGGCTATTATTTCACACAGATACTGGCTTTCATATTGGGACTGGTCCGCAGCCTGGGACAAAGGTTCAGTTACACATTTACCAACCTCCGCCACAGCACGGTCCGGTTTTGTGGGGCCGAGCATACTGTTACGCCGATGCTCGCCACAAACCGGGACCGGACCGCGGGGCTGAGGTGGGGTTATATAATCACCGACCTTAGTCCACGCAGACTGATCCGGAGTGCGCAGTTCATAGTCGTACATCGCAGGGTCAGGATTGGAGAAGGCAGCATCGTCGTTAATGAAGCAGGAGTTCGGCAACAGGAAGTCAGGAGTTCCCCGCTTCAGCTTAGGAGCGTGAGCGCGGGAGTGGCTTCTGCGTGAGGAGCGTCCTCGGCCCATGATGCCGATCTCAGCAGGAGGAGACAGCAGGCTGGCCGAAGTTCACCGCAGGACAGCGTCGGGAAGAACCAACGCTTCAGCGCAGAAGTCCAAGGCAGACCTCTGCGAGAGGATAGCAGCAGGTCGCAGGAAAGGAAGGGTAGCCACTGCTAGGAGGGAATGCAGCAGATACCAGTGCTGGCAACAACGCTTCAGCACAGACGTCCAGGGCAGGCCACTGCAAGGAGATAGCAGCAGGCCAGTGCTGGCAACAACGCTTCAGCACAGACGTCCAGGGCAGGCCACTGCAAGGAGATAGCAGCGGGCCAGTGCTGGCAACAACACTTCAGCACAGATGTCCAGGGCAGGCCACTGCAAGGAGATAGCAGCAGGCCAGTGCTGGCAACAACGCTTCAGCACAGACGTCCAGGAACAGGCCTCTGGATACTCAGGAACTTGAAGGAAAGAACACTTGGAGTGAGGCCTGGGGCGGTTTGTGGCAGAGAAAGTAACGTCCAGGTAGGAAATTATGCTCGGCGCTGGTTCAGTGCCAACGCCTAGAATATAAAGGGCGGAGATCCAATCACAGGAGGAGGGTGTGTGAGTATTCCTCCAATGATGTAGCACGGGACAGAAGCTGCAATTGAGAGGCAGCACCTGTGCCTTTGATTGCCAGGGGAAGCTTGCAATTGCATGATTCTGCAAGGCTATAGTCAAAGCCAGTAGTGGATTCCTTACAATTACGTTACTGGTGGAAATCCCTCACTGAGAGAGGCCAGAACATGGCAGGATCCCAGGACCAAGCAGCAGCACCCTGAATACACATTCTTTTTTATTGTGTATATATATATATATATATATATGTAGCGGTCATGTAAAATGGCTACAGTCATCTCTCCTGCTGACAGTAAGGCCTGGTAAGTTGTGGGCATGCCAGCAGTAATTATGGAGGTTTGCCCTCACACCCTGGTGAGGTGCCCTGTGTATGGATGGGAGTGGTCACAGGCTCTGACTCCATGGTTAGTGATGTCAGAGGTGTGTCAGTTCCAGAGTATACATAAGGCACAGCACTGTGTCTAAAAGTTAGTTCTGCGTGGTTCTGAGTAGTCTGCCAGAGTTCTGAGAGGAGTAAAAGTTATGTTATAGTAGCTGAGTAAGAAGACTGTGTCCAGGGACCTGGCACAGGGTAAAGACATCCCGGCTGGGATAGGGAATCCCTATTAAAGGAGAATTACACCTTTCAAAGGGAAGCACTGAATGATTATGAGTGGCTAGAGAGACTACTGCGAGGGGCAGCTAGCCCACCTCAAGCAATAAAGATGCTCTTAATTACAAACCCTCTCGTGTACATGTGTGGAGTGATTGTACAGAGAGGAGCACCACAGAGGAGTTCCTCGCCAGGACCATCCCCAAGTGACCGAAGGGACCCTGATGAGGTGGAGGCGCTGCACTGGAACTAGGTAGGACTCAGCACACTACCTCAGCTGCCTGTCTGGACGGGTTCTCCCCACACACCATCATGCGGGAGACTCAGGAGTCCTGTTGCCAACAGGTGCACCACCAGACACTATCACACTGTAATGGGGACCGGTTAGACCACAGGGGCCAATGTGAGATTGGGTGGGTCAGGCCGGTTCACAAAAACCGTTACATTTGGAGGCGAGCTGCTGAGATCAGATCTGTCAACAGGACAGGCTCTAGCTAGGCACACTGGGAAACAGGGAGAGTGTCTGCTGCCACTCTGTGCTGCGTTGGGACGGACCTAGGGGTGGTCAGGGGCTGACAGGGTATTGTCAGTTCGCAGGGACGACCTAGGGGCCTGAAAGGAGTGAGGGGTTTGGAGCCGGGCTATAGCTGACCGAGTCACTTTGAGGTAGTGCTAGTTGGTAGGACGCCAGAAGGGATAGCCTGTTAACGTGGCCAGGAATCCTGGAGAGGGTCTGCGCTAGGCTGACCAAGAGAGGTAGATGCCCCAAGTACTGCATGGCAGAGCCAGAGTACTCTAGCCCATTCCAGACACTTACCATAGGGAGCACAGACTGGGAGGAAGGAGTTACAGCAGACACTGAGAGAGTGAGCCTAGCCTGAGGTAGTGCAACATGAGTCCAGCCTAGATCAGGTACACATGTGGTGGTGCATCTGAGCAAATCTTTATTGTACTGGTGTGGTGGCTGCCCCGCAGAGCGGAGCCCCATGTACGATAATTGGTACGAGAGCGTGACAACCCAAGGAATGGAGGATCTGCGTGGTGCGGAGAGCCCAAAATGGCGACCAGAGGCTGATGGGGAAGGCACCCGTGGCGTGCGCCCCACTGAAGAGCAAACTGTCGCCGAGCTGTCTCTAACTAATCTGCTCTGGAGTGGAGCAAAGGCTGTGGCTGCCCCGTTTTTGTCCTGTCTGGGATACCGAGGTGCCCCCCTTGAAGAGTGTGAGGACATTGTGATAACTGGGGGGGAACCCAGCGAGGAAAGAAAACAAACTGACATTTCGGGCTTAAAAGCTATCCAAAATGGCGGTTCCCGCTTGCTAGGGAGACCGCGTGGGCCAGTCGCAGAGAACTTGGCTGATTCAGGACTTGCACAAAGCTGGCCGGGAATGGCGCGAACAGCAGAGCCCCGCCCTGATGGGGGGTATGGCGCGAAAGCTATGGCTGCGCCTTCATGGACAGTGACTCACTCGGCCCCTGTGCTGAGTCAACCGCTTAGTCTATGGGACCCTCCTCTGATTTCCACCAGGGGGAGTGACTTTCAACTATGGCCTCTGGGAATGCACCCACTGGGCCCAGGGACTGATATCCAGACGGCGCCACTACAAGAAGTAGTTCCGGTAACGTGCAAAAAGGAGGGATATTTTGCACGAAAGGCGGCTGCCAGGAGAAGGCGGGAACTAGCTGAGGGCAAAGAATCCCACTCTGATGAGGAAATTGGCGCGAAAACGCCGACCGCACCCCCCAGGACTGAGAAAGGCGCGGCCTTAATTAAGGGGCATGCTATTCCCCTGTGGGACCCGCCCATAATTGCAACCCCTGGGGGCGGGTTCCAGCTATGTCAGCGGAAGGAGGAGCCGAAGCAGGAAGTGGCTGGCCCAGAAGCTTCTACCAGTCAGTTGCGAGGAACCACTGACCTGGAGAGACCCATACAGAAAGTGGTCCCTACTAAAAGAATGGCCTGCTCCTCCACTGTGGGCACTATGGTCTCCACCCAGCCCTACTCGGTACCCGGCGGGGTACTGGTAGTCAGGGTGGCCAACACCGAGACGGTGGTCGGGCTCTGCCTTCAATGCGGGCTGCCCGGAGGCATTGTTAACACAGCGGCACGTTGCCCACAATGCGGGACATTATACTTGTGGCCAATGCCGACGTTCATTCCGATCCAATCTGCTGACCCCCCGGGGGATACGGCTAGGCGCTCCGCCGAGTCCCCTGGTGCACTGTGGATCAGTCGTGCAAGTCCCGGAGAAAGGGGACTGGAGTTGATTAAATCGGCTGGGTCAGCAGCAACCGAGACGGTCGGGTCACTCCCCGACCGCACTGAAAAGAGACTATCGCCCCGATCGGTGACCCCTATGTCGGGGAAGGGAGACTACTCGGATGAGGATCTCCGCGAGCTAGCGGAGGTGAAATCAAGGCCCAGGACAGAACCGGGGAGGACGACACCCCGTGGCGTGAGTAGCAGCCTGGAAAGCAGGGTGTCCCCCGCAGATCGGCGAGCCGAGAGACGGAGTCCCTCCGCCCCAGGATATGGCGGCGACGGGCGAGAGACGCCTACACCCCTGCGGAATGGTAAGAGAAAGCCACTTACTTACCTTGCTCCGGTAGACGGTGTAGCGGAAACAAGGCCGTGCCAGGCCCAAGACGCACGTGCGGAGAAGATACCACTTCCGGTGGAGACGACGGCGGAGCTTCCGAATGTCATCATCGAGGAAGAGATCCCGCATGGGGGTCCAACCCAAGATGGCGGCGCTTCCGGTTCCGGAGAGGGCATCATTTCCGGTGGCGACGGCGGAACAGACGGGAAGGATGCAGCGACGCTTCGGCGATCGGGTGAAGGTCCCCGATCACCTCAAGGGCCCAAGAGCTGGATGGGCGAACCGCAGACTGAGGAGGGTGAGCTATCCTCCTTGGATCAGTCCATGGACAGCCGGGAACGGGTCGTAGCCCCGTGACGTATCCCCTCTTGCCCTTACGCCCAACCCCACGGCCTAGGTAAAACCCCTGCCCCCATCACCTGTTCCACGGGGTCCCCGCCTAGTGGACGTACCTTTGGGGGGGGAGGAGAGACGGACTGTGGAAAGACAGCGCAGTTGCGCTACGGAGGGCATTTCTCGGGGAGGGGGAGAATTAGGTAAGGCCGCGGTAGGCCGGTGGTTGCCTCCTGCGACCAACAAAACAGAGGACAAGGCCCTAGGATCATCACGGTGGTCCGTACCATGGTCGGCACGGACATCGGGGGTATTTTCATGGGGGGATGCGGAAGAGAGTGACTCAGGGGATTCACACAGGTTCAAGGAACACCGTTGGTGGGCCCCACTCTTTGAAGGTTATGTGGCCTGGATGGATCGTACGCGATTCCTTATCCGAAGGGAGGATGTAGTCGATTTTTGGTGGGCCGAGGGAGAATTCACCCCTGAGCAGCGAGATAGGGAGCTGCAGGATCGGTGGTTTAAGATTGAGCACAGGGAGATAGAGCCCATGGGTCCCGACACACTGTCAGACCCTGTGGATCCTGACGAACCCCTGTCATGGGTGCTACCTGGTAGGGCAGGTAGGGCTGACCTGACTAGGATCAGTAGAGCGGAACGGGCAATAATGGCTCGATATAAGTCTTCCCACGGGTTGGAGTACCCTTATGTCCCTGAACCCCTCATGGAGGAGATAGAAGAGAACAGAGAAAGGTGGCTTAGGGAAACCATCGAGATGTACCTGGTCAGTAAGGGGAGCGAAGTTACTGGAAGGAGGGCAGAGGACAGAATAGATCACTTGATGCGAGTGTGGAGTATAGGGAGGAATATACACAAACACAGGGTGACCTATAGGCCCGAGAGGGGATTGCCTAGGCACTATCATGTCACGGTCCTGGACATGGGTGGTAGAGAGGTTAGAAAACCTGACCCGAGTCACTATTATTAGGGGGTACTAAGGCATTATGCGGGCTCGTGGCTGCTGGTCGGGGCGGGCTTGGCGAGATGTCACTGTGGTCATTTTTCTGTTATATAGTACCATCTGTGGATGTTAACAATTATGTGTTATGTGTTACAGTGCTTCCTGGAAGAAGGTATGCAAATTTAGGTCCCAGCGAGGACGATGGGATTCACCAGGGGGAGAATGTAGCGGTCATGTAAAATGGCTACAGTCATCTCTCCTGCTGACAGTAAGGCCTGGTAAGTTGTGGGCATGCCAGCAGTAATTATGGAGGTTTGCCCTCACACCCTGGTGAGGTGCCCTGTGTATGGATGGGAGTGGTCACAGGCTCTGACTCCATGGTTAGTGATGTCAGAGGTGTGTCAGTTCCAGAGTATACATAAGGCACAGCATTGTGTCTAAAAGTTAGTTCTGCGTGGTTCTGAGTAGTCTGCCAGAGTTCTGAGAGGAGTAAAAGTTATGTTATAGTAGCTGAGTAAGAAGACTGTGTCCAGGGACCTGGCACAGGGTAAAGACATCCCGGCTGGGATAGGGAATCCCTATTAAAGGAGAATTACACCTTTCAAAGGGAAGCACTGAATGATTATGAGTGGCTAGAGAGACTACTGCGAGGGGCAGCTAGCCCACCTCAAGCAATAAAGATGCTCTTAATTACAAACCCTCTCGTGTACATGTGTGGAGTGATTGTACAGAGAGGAGCACCACAGAGGAGTTCCTCGCCAGGACCATCCCCAAGTGACCGAAGGGACCCTGATGAGGTGGAGGCGCTGCACTGGAACTAGGTAGGACTCAGCACACTACCTCAGCTGCCTGTCTGGACGGGTTCTCCCCACACACCATCATGCGGGAGACTCAGGAGTCCTGTTGCCAACAGGTGCACCACCAGACACTATCACACTGTAATGGGGACCGGTTAGACCACAGGGGCCAATGTGAGATTGGGTGGGTCAGGCCGGTTCACAAAAACCGTTACATATATATATATATATATATATATATATATATATATATATATATATATATATAATATTTTTTTTGCTCAGGAAAATATCAATTGGTACTAGCAATATTAATAAATAACAATTGGTTGCGAATTTCGATGGTGAAAGACAGAGTTGAAGACATGTCTGAGACATGCAAATGTGCTCACAAGTGGTATTTGTATTTGCAATAAATGTAATTGTAATTTCAATACCAGCAAAAGATATTGATGAAAAGTCCTGTGTTTATTATGCCAGAGTAATGTATCGTATTCCTGATAAACAATAGAGAGAGTTCTCTGTATCAGGCAATTAAGTCCCAGTTAATCCCTAAATCCTCTTATTGAGTAAAAGGAATTGTAGCAGCAAACAGCCAAACGGAGATACTGGGCAAAAAATAATAAAAAAAATTAAGCCATGTTAAAAAGGAAGCAAACATTCTCCAACACGTTTCGTTTTGCTGTGTGGTGCTTCAAATATTTTTTCTCATCGTTACAGAAGTTGACTGGCGGCTGATCACACTGTGGCAGATACCCCTCCATGGAATGGAATGCAATAAGAGTGACTACCTTTGCGGATTTCGTCTTTATTTCTACACAAGTGCTTTAACTCCGGTGGTTTATCTGGTATGAGGTATTTTATTGAAGATTACTGATAAATTATAACGCTGAAGATCTGTGGCTTCTATATATGGGAGCATTAGTATGGGCTTTTTATTTTTGAGCCAAGATAGGTGATTTTGTTCTTTGTGTTATTTCTCGCATGTGGGAGGTGGACATACATACAGGCTCTGGTGTGTGTTCCCCTCCTTCCTATCCAATCCAATCCATGTTTTTGTTTTTTATTTATATTTTTATTTCATGGTACCTTATTATTATTTCATTTTTTTATATTTGTATTGTTATTTTTTGTTATTGGCATCTCTGATGCTGTTGATTACTGTGCCAATATATTATGAAAGGGGCGAGTTCACGTTTTAGTTACCTAGGCTACACAGGACTATTTAAGGATGTCAGTAAGCCATTACATCAGCCGCTTTATGAAGTCGCGATCTTTGCAACGCCACATGTAGGAACATTATTCTACATCAACACAGAGAAACAACGGAAGGATGCAGTATTTACTGTCGATCTTACGCACTGGACACCTGCAGAATGCACATAGCTTTCCCTGAAGTTTAAATAAGAGGCTGATTGGCAGAAGGTTTGTGTCCCTGGTTACATCTTCCACAACTAGTAATTTGGTTGCTGACCGTGGGATTTATCTCAGACATGCGCTTTGTCACATGGTGTTTGTGAATGCACATGGTATCTTTGGTTCTGACTAAATTATTTTGAAGGTTTTTACACAATGGAGCGTGTGCTCTACTCTTTTGTTTTGTAGATTTTCAGGGTCTGGAGGTGATTAATCCTGTGAAAAGCTGATTGAGTCTCCTAAAAGATCTAAAAAAAATATTGTTTTTCAAATGTTTTCTACAAAACAACTTTACATTTTTCATTTTACAAAGGATTTTCATTTCATTTCTCTTAATAAGCTTGTGTTGTATATATCATCAACCTGTTTATTTAGCCTAATCAAATTAATATACTTGCATGCACTTATATACTATTTATCCCTTAAACACATGTTATTTCGCAGACAAGTATCATCATTATTGGCACTGTTTTCAAATTCTGTCTGTGTGTAATATGGGAGCATTAGTATGGGCTTCTCATTTTTGAGCCAAAATTGGCGTTGAGTTATTTAATTCTGAAGAAACACCTTAGAAGGTATATGTAATTAAGTCACTCACCTTATTTACACACAGGAGGCCACTATTTCAGCATTTTCAATTGAAAGCTAATAACTGCTTTCTTTTGAGCACTTACTGTATATACAATATATTCGTTCTAGTCTCTATCCTTGTGTGTGATCTACATACTGTAGTTAGCCTTGGAAGAATATATGATGGTATAGTATTTCTTCCCCAAAATTTTAATTATCAGGTTTATTCATGTACCTGTGCAGGACAGACCCACTGCGATCATTCTCCCTCCAGCAGAGGTAATTGAGAATTTTCACAGTTAGTGTTAGGACCTGCTTACTGGTCTTGTCATGACATGGCTTGCAGGCTTATAATGCTTTGGCCAAAGGGTTTAACTAAATGACTCTTAAACATGAGAATATGTAAGTATTTCACTATGTATTTTTGTCACATTGGAAGGTAGCATTGGGCATTTCTTGTGACGGTGCTCATCCCAAATCAGGAAACGGACCCGCAGGACTGAGGTAGGGATGTAAATAAACCGACCAGAGCCAAGGGACTGAGTCCTGTAAGAGTATTCATAGTCGGTAAGCAGGTAGTGGTCAGGGCCGGCGGCAGAGTTGCAAAGTCCAGAAGAAAGGCAGAAGTCAGGGCAGGCAGAAAGCAGCGGGCTCGGGGTCACGGGCTGGGGTCAGCAACAGGGGGATCAAAACAGACAAAAGGGTAAAGCGTGACTGCAAAGACCAACAAGAGCTGCAAACGTAGGAACTTTGCTTGGCGACTCCCACCAGGAACTGCAGCCTTATATAGCAGGCTGCCAGTACACAAAATGGCTAGTTTGAGTAGAAAGGGCAGGCATTCTGGAAAACCTGAACTAGCAACAAAACCAGGCACGGATCGCGCAGAATCCTTACATTTCTGTATTTTGTTGTATACATTTGGCCACGCTATATATATATATATATATATATATATATATTGTGAGAAAAAGAGATGACCCCGCATCCATAAGACAAGTAAAGGCAACTAAAAAACCGACAAGGTAAATCTAAATATAATAATCTGTCGGTGGTGCTATAAGGGCATATAATATTGCAAGAGGGAAAAAGAGCCCAAAATAAAGCACTCTAGTTTGCCTGGCAGTACCAATACACAAAATTTTATTGAAGGTTGTCACAGAACATAAGTTTAAAATACAAAACACAGAAAGTTTTAAAATAAGGCATGGACCCCCTATACTATGTCTCCATAGTCAATAATTGGCATTATCATCTGCTGTGCAATACGCTTTCTGACCAGGAGACTTAGGGAGGATTTGTTCCTGTAAAGTACCCCTAGTTTGGCATAGGTCTTGGTTGTCAGGGTATCAATGTGCATCCCGAATGTTAAGTGGGAGTCAAACCATAAGCCCAGGTATTTAAAACTAGTGACAGGTGTTAGGGTGGTGTTAGCGTTGGTTCTAATCAGAAGCTCAGTCACTGGAAGCTTTACAAATTTAGTCTTGGTCCCAAATACCATTGTTACCGTCTTGTCAGTGTTTAAAAACAGTTTGTTTTGGGAAATCCAGTTTTCGAGTCTCAAAAAGTCAGACTGAAGTATGTGTTGAAGGTCAGAGAGGCTATGGCTGTGTGCATACAGGATTGTGTCAGACTGACACTGGGGTGTATTATGTCCAGACTGACACTGGGGTGTATTATACCTGCACTAATTGGAAAATTGGTAGGGGCTCAGTAACTGCTATGTACAGCAGATGAGCCAAACAGACACATGTTGGAACTGTTGGGTGGATGTGGAACACCTGTCCCAATGCAGCCATACAGGGACAGAGTGGAAGCAAAGCTGGACCTGGTTTTGGAGAGGATGGGGAGAGATCACCCTGCTTTTACAGAACATCCCAGATGAGGGAAATTTGGGCTACAAGCCCCCTTAATGGAGGGAGAGACCTCCAGGTAATCGTCATCCCAGTGCAGTTATTAGCTGAGCCTTCTTTCCAAACCATACATGCAGTACCACAGATGCAAGACCACAGATGATCTGTGTGAATGCAGTAGGTTACATCCCGCTTTTCGTTATACCAACGGAAACTCTGTCAAGATATACAACAAACTTCACAGGTCAGCCGCATCGATTTGCCATGCTAATTTTCAAGCACGTCAGTTTTAACAGTATTGACAGTGGTGCAAACAAGTTAACTTTGACGCCTTGAGGGGGAAGAGGCGGTTCAAACCAATTTGAGGTGAGCCATTATAGCCGAACTAAAGAAGCAGTTTCAAATGAGTATTGCACAATTCAAGACGTCAAAGACAGCATCAATGCAATTTTGCGGCATCAGATGGTTCTGGCCTGGAGTGCTCTGGGTAAAGAAGATGAATTTAAGAACTAAATAAATCATTTTTTGCATAAAATGTTTTTAATCAAATAAATACAGTTTTACAGAAAATCTTTTTAATTAAGTACTTTATTGTAGTTATTGTTTAAATTTTTTTTTTCATTCTTGTTTTGCAGGTTTGGCGGGCTGATGACAACACTGTGTCGTGCAGGAAACACATCCAGAGACACTACCACGTAATGTACAGTACTGTAATTTCAATTCAAGTTTTTGGAGGCAGGTTACCTGATACTGCTCTGTGTGGTTGATTTCAAGTGCTGGTTGTTTGAAGTGTGCAGTTAGATCCATAAGGAAAGGGAAGTGCTGCTAGTATACTAGTGTATACTAGCAGGGGTGGCCGAATTTGGGAAGTGTGCAGTGGGTTCATTTATTTTTAAAGTGTGTGGTATTGAAGACTGTAACTTTTTCCCCCCTTTCTCCTGCCTGAGGCAGAGTGGGTGTGGTTAGTTAATTGCTAACCTAACACACCTGCAGTGGGTGTGTAAGGAATCCGCTCCTGGCTTTGATTATAGCTTTTGCAGACTTCTACATTTGCAAAAGCTTCCTCTGTCAATCAATGGCACATGTGCTGCCTCTCATTGCAGCTTCTGCCATGTGCTTCATCATTGGAGGAATACTCACACACCCTCCTCCTGTGATTGGATCTCCGCCCTTTATATCCTGGGCTTTGGCACTGAAACAGTGCCGAGCATAAGTTCCTACCCTGGACGTTACTGTCTCTGCCACAAGCCACCCTGGCTTGTATCCTGGTGTACTAACCTTTCTGGTTCTTGCCCCTGTTTCCTAAAGCCGCCTGCTAGTTCCATGCGGGGGCCCATTCCTGACTTCTCTGCTGAAGTGTTGTTTTCTGAGGCCGCCTGCTAGTTCCATGCGGGGGCCCGTTCCTGACTTCTCTGCTGAAGCGTTGGTTTCCCGACGTTGCCCTGCGGTGTACTTCGGCCAGCCTGCTGTCTCCCCCTGCTGAGACCGGCGTCATGGGCCGAGGCCGTTCCTCACGAAGAGGCCACTCCCGCGCTCACGCTCCTAAGCTGAAGCGGGGAACTCCTGACTACCTGTTGCTGAACTCCTGCTTGAATAACGACGATGCTGCCTTCTCCAATCCTGACCCTGCTGCGTACGACTACGAACTGCGCACTCCGGATCAGTCTGCGCGGACTAACACACCGACCGGTGATTATATAACCCCACCTCAGCCCCGCGGTCCGGTCCCGGTTTGTGGCGAGCACAATCGTAACAGTATGCTCGGCCCCACAAAACCGGACCGCGCCGTGGCGGGGGTGGGTACATTTTTTACTGTACCTATGTCCCAGGCTGCGGACCAGTCCCTGTTTGGAAGACCATACCTGTTGAGAGACTGCCTCCGCCTGAGAGTGCGTTCTTGTATGAAGGTTTAACCCCTCAGGAAAGACTGATTCGTAAGGAACTACTTACTAGATCTCAGCAATTTAATGAGGAAAGAAAGTCTCAACAGGCCCTGCTCTCCCAACGGTCCTGGGTTTTGTCCTCTTCAGAACAAAAGACTCTAGATCAGATTCTAGATGCCACCTGTGTGTTATGCCAAGATCTTGACTTAATCATAAGTGAGCGGGGCCCTCTTCTCGCTGCCTACGCACTTTCTAATCACAATTTCTATGCTGCCAGTCCTGTTACTAAACCTGTGGGGTTACCACCCACTCCTAAGAAAGGCCAAACCATCTCCCTGTCACTCACCGCTAAGGAAGAAGCTGCCACGGTCCCTAGTCCTGAGTTAACCTCCCTGGGTTCTTTCCCCGAGGTTATTCCTGTCTTAACCCCTGCTAGTCAGGCCTATGAGTTCCCCACTGTAAACCCTTGCATCCCCCAGGTCAGTGTGTCTTCCCTAGCACCAGAAAATGAATCCTGTTTGCCCTCTCTTTCTAAACCAGAATTTCTAAGCTCTGTTCCCGAGGTTATTTTGGTTTTAACCCCTGCTAGTCTGCTATTTGAGGTCCCCATTGTTAACCCTTGTATCCCGCAGACTAAGCTGAGGTCTCTAGGGCAAGAAGCTGAAAAGCCTATGTCCCCACTCTCGGAGAGTAGCTTATCTTTTCCTGATTCTCAGGTACAGCCTAACTTAACCCTTGAGGTTTTTCCTATGTTAACCCCTGCAGGTCAGCCCTATGAACCTCCCATGGTAAATCCCTGTAGTCCGCCAGACAAGGACACCTCCTTAGCTTCAGAGGATGAACCCCTTATGTCCCCTGACTCAGCTAAAATTCTCGGGGCTATGCCCCCTGAACTTTCGGCAATAATACTGGCTCCAGTTAAAAGTATTCTAGAACCGTTTGTTTCCCTAAGCCTGTTCGCAGAATCCCCACTCCTAGGTATGTCGCTGACCCAGTCTGTCACTCAGCGACCTGAAATCCCTGCTTCTGAGCATAGACCCCTTTTCGTGGAATCTGTAGTCGTATCTGATGTTCCAGACACTCTTTCCCAAATACCCACTTCAGAGACCAGCACAGTTGTGGTTGCCCCCCTTGTACTGTCTGTGTTCTCCTCTTCTCAAATCCTAGGGTTAAAAGCGAACGGTACATATTATGCCCCTTTCCAAGTGACCCCTTCTGAGATCAGCGTATCTGCTGTTGCTCCCTTAGTACAATTACAGTTAGGGCCCTCCTTTTTGAAGGATCAGGTTTTCAAATTTAAAACTCCCTTTTCCCCTGATTTTGTAAATCTGCAGTCCCTTCTCACTGTAGTTAAAAGTTTTCCAGCAGCCGCTGAGTTAAGCTCTGCCGCTGCTAAAACTTCTGTTGTAGAAGCAACCTTCCCTAGTTCACTTCCGTTTGTCCTATCTGTTATTCCTGTCCTTGACTCGAAGTCTGTCTCCTTGGGACCGGTGACAGCTATTAGCCTCACTTCTACGGTCCCTCAGGCTATCACTTCAGAGATCAGCTTATCTGTCCCTGATCCATTACTACACCCTGAGTCTCCCCTTATAGCTTCTAGGGTCTCCCCAGCACTCCCTGTGTAACCCTTGGCTTCTCTCTGAATCCTGAGGTAGAGCCTTACTGCCTGCTCTTCACCTCTGTGGTAGTCTGTGAGATGCCTATCACCTTTTCTAAGATTCCTGTTTTGCAAGGTATTTCTCCTATTAAGTTTGTGATACCTGCAATTCCTGTAATGGGTTCTAAGACCCCTATCACTGAGTCTCCTATGGAGTCTGATGCCCTCACTAGGGATTCTCAGGGACCCAATTCAGAAACAAGCACAATGTTCTCTGATCTTATTACAGTAGCTAGTTCAGTTCCTGCTGGTTCTCAATCACCCACTTCAGTGACAAGCAAGATGTTCCTTGTTTCTATTGGAAAGTCTACCCCAGTTTCTTTCACGGATCATGCCACAGCCTCCGGGATGATTAAAGATGACTTTAAGTCTGGGATGCCCACTCCTTTAATAATATTGTTTCACGCTGATTCGCCCACAGTATTCGGGGTATCCACTACTGACTGTATGTATACTACCACGAACTCAGGGGTATAGCATTTGGAACTTTCAGTAATACCCGCTGTGTCCCTTTTTTCAAAAAACCCCATCTTAAAGATGGACTTGTATTTCTCTGTGTCTCCCACAAGACTTGGGGTACTTACTATTGACTGTCCTGTCGCAAAACTAGGGTTACCTCTCAGGAAGGTGCCTGGAACTACCGATGTTAAGAACACTATGTTTAAAACAGTAATATTTCGCATTGCTTCTCCCACAGTATCATGCGAGACCTGGGTACCTGGGACCTCCACTCCTAAGCCAAGCTCTGGTTCTCTGTTTTCCTTCTCTGTGTTGGAGGTACCCAGCATTAACCCCAAGACTTCTATTCCTAAGCCTGTTGCACCGCTTACCTGGCTTCCTGCTATCTCGGATAAGATCTGTTTTCTCACCTTTCAAACAAGGTCTTTACTCGCAGGTTTCTGTGCGGTGGCTGAAGTGCCCTTTCTGGATTGCATGTCTTCATTCTCTAGGACACAGACACTCATGCTGGACCTCGTTGCTTTGCCTGAGGCGTCCATCCCTGTTCTTGATGGCCCCACTATGGGTTTGGACGTGCTGTCCCCTACTGTCTCCATGATGCTTTCTATGCCCTTCGCCAAGACCATAACTTTGGATTTGATTCCCCCCAAATTTCAGAGGCCAAGGAGGCGGATCCTGCAACTGCATGTACCACAACCAACAATTACGTAAACACTACTACCAGCTCTCTCGAATTGCTTGGGATTACAAGCCTGGTTCGTATCAAGACTACTGCTCCAATATCTTGCAGTGAACCCGCCCGCCCTATACCTTCGCTAACCACCACCCTGAATTCCTTGGGAGCTAAAGACTCTCGCAACTTCTTACATGTTGATTCCACCAAGGCCATTGTCTGCCCCGGATTCCCCAATGTAATTTTTGTCCGACAATCAGTGTCCTGTGTCCCGTATTCTTGGATTATTACTATGCACCAGACACCTGGCTGCTGCCCTTCTGATGTTCCTATTCCGGAGTCCCCTGGTCCCATTGCCCATGTACCAAAAACCGCAGTGCCACCACTGTTCCTTGCAGCACTCGCCAATGTACACCTGGATTTTGGATCTAAATCTCGCCTGAGACACTTCAGGAACAACTCAATGTCTCCCAGACCTATGAATGGTCCTGTCCACACAGGCTTCTCACCCAGTGGTGGAGGTACTGTAAGGAATCCCAACAAACCATGGGCTTTCAATGCCACCTCTCGCCTAAGGAGGTTTAGAAACAACTCCATGTCCCCCAAATCTGTGATGGACCCTGTTCGTCCGGAGGTCTCACCTGAAGGGGGGGGGGGGGGGAGGTACTGTAAGGAATCCGCTCCTGGCTTTGATTATAGCTTTTGCAGACTTCTACATTTGCAAAAGATTCCTCTGGCAATCAATGGCACATGTGCTGCCTCTCATTGCAGCTTCTGCCATGTGCTTCATCATTGGAGGAATACTCACACACCCTCCTCCTGTGATTGGATCTCCGCCCTTTATATCCTGGGCTTTGGCACTGAAACAGTGCTGAGCATTAATTCCTACCCTGGACGTTACTGTCTTTGCCACAAGCCACCCTGGCTTGTATCCTGGTGTACTAACCTTTCTGGTTCTTGCCCCTGTTTCCTGAAGCCGCCTGCTAGTTCCATGCTTGGCCCGTTCCTGACTTCTCTGCTGAAGTGTTGTTTCCTGAGGCCGCCTGCTAGTTCCATGCGGGGGCCCGTTCCTGACTTCTCTGCTGAAGCATTGTTTCCTGAGGCTGCCTGCTAGTTCCATGCGGGGGCCCGTTCCTGACTTCTGTGCTGAAGCGTTGGTTTCCCGACGCTGCCCTGCGTTGTACTTCGGCCAGCCTGCTGTCTCCCCCTGCTGAGACCGACGTCATGGGCCGAGGCCGTTCCTCACGAAGAGGCCACTCCCGCGCTCACGCTCCTAAGCTGAAGCGGGGAACTCCTGACTACCTGTTGCCGAACTCCTGCTTGAATAACGACGATGCTGCCTTCTCCAATCCTGACCCTGCTACGTACGACTACGAACTGCACACTCCGGATCAGTCTGCGCGGACTAAGGTCGGTGATTATATAACCCCACCTCAGCCCCGCGGTCCGGTCCCGGTTTGTGGCGAGCACAATCGTAACAGGGTGTCCCTATTTAAACAGAGGTTTCTAACGAATTTTGAGCTTGCGTATACTGATCTGTGCAGTTGATTTCAAGTGCTATTTGTTTGAAGTGTGCAGTTAGATCCAGAATTAAAGGGAAGTGCTGTGTATATTAGAGTATACTAGCAGGGGTGGCTGAATTTGGGGAGTGTGCAGTGGGTTAATTTATTTTTAAAGTGTGTGGTAATTGAAGACTGTAACTTATTTTTCCCTTTCTCGTGCTTGAGGCAGAGTTGGTCTGTTTTGTTAATTGCTAACCTAACACACCTGGTGGGTGTCCCTATTTAAACAGAGGCTTCTAACAAATTCTGAGCTTGCGTATACTGATCTGTGTGGTTGATTTAAAGTGCTGGTTGTTTGAAGTGTGCAGTTAGATCCAGAAGCAGTTTGAACAAGGAAGCGGTTAAACAAGGTATAGTATATTGAAGTACAGTTTATGGTTAGTACTTAGAAACTTCATAGTTGCTAGAATTAGCAGGATTGAAAATGCCACTCAATGCACATCTTGCCACATGTATGTGCACTTGGAGCAGCTGTTCCAAGGAGCATACCGCTGTGAGAAGTGTGAGCGGGTGGTCTCTTTAGCATCAGAGATTGCTGATCTGAAAAGGCAACTTGCAAAATTGAGGGACATTGGCAATCTTGAAAGGGGTTTAGTGCTCACTGAGCAGGCCCTTGCTTCGACTAGTGGTGCAGATGGTGGGGCTGTTAGTGAGGAGCAGGTAGGTAGCTTGATTGCTGTTAGTGAGGAGCAGGTAGGTAGCTGGGTAACAGTTACAAGGGGAAACAGGGGCAATAGGGAGAGGCAGGTCATTTCTGAGCTACCCATCCCAATAGATTTGCCATGTTGAGTGAAGATATTGGGAGGGTCAGGGCAGAAATGACAAGGCTGGGGGAGACTAATTCCTCTAGCAGCCAGGGGAATAGTTTCTCCAGCACAGTGGGGACTCATGATGTTCAGATACAAAGAAAGATTGTGGTGGTAGGGGACTCCATTATAAGGAAGGTAGATAGGGCAATCTGTTGTCGTGACCGCATGAACCGAACAGTTTGTTGTCTCCCGGGTGCTCGGGTTCGGCACATTGCAGATCGGTTAGACAGATTGTTGGGGGGTCGGGGGGGCTGGAATTGACCCGGCGGTCTTGGTACATGTTGGCACCAATGACAAAGTTACAGAAAGATGGAGGGTCCTAAAAAATAATTTCAGGGATCTAGGCCAAAAGCTTAAGGCAAGGACCTCCAAGGTAGTATTTTCTGAAATACTACCAGTGCCATGCGCTACCGCAGGGAGACAGTCAGAGAGCAGGGAGGTTAATGCATGGCTAAGGAAGTGGTGTAGGAAGGAGGGTTTGGGGTTTTTAGAGCACTGGGACTTCTATTCTGAGAGGTGCCATCTATATTCTAGGGACGGATTGCACCTCAGTGAAGAGGAATCTTCTGTGCTAGGGGGGAGAATGTTAAAAAGGTTGGAGGAGATTTTAAACTAGGATGGAAGAGAGAGTAGAATGAAACAGATAACGAACTAAATAGAATAGAAGAGGAAACAATGGTTATGGAGGTAGAATGGGGGCAAGTGTGAGTTTGAAAAGCAGTGAGACACCCATAGTACATACAGATAATACTAGAAAACTTCTAATAAACCAAGTTGGCGCAGAAAGGAAGGGGCAGATAAGATAATAGTACAGGCGGAAAAAAACCCTTAAATGCATGCTTGCTAATGCAAGAAGCCTGACAGATAAAATGGGGGAGCTTGAATTAATAGCTGCAAGGGAGCCGTATGATATCATAGGCATTACTGAAACATGGTAGGATGAAACTCATGACTGGGCAGTTAATTTAGAGGGTTATTCCCTTTTTCGGAAGGATCGAGCAAATAGAAGAGGAGGTGGAGTATGTTTATATGTTAAACTGGATCTAAAACCTATTATAAGGGAAGATGTTAATGAAGGAAATTATGAAAATGTAGAGACCTTGTGGATAGAAATTAGCAGTGTAGGTAAAAGTATAGAGAAAATATTTGTAGGGATATGCTATAAACCACCAAATATCGGTGAGATTGAGGAAGCCAAAATACTTTTGCAATTGGAGAAGGCATGAAAACTAGGTCATGTTTGCATAATGGGTGATTTTAATTATCCAGACATAGACTGGAGCAATGAGATTAGCATTACAACAAAAGGCAACAGGTTTTTGGGGGTGCAATTATATGACCCAAATTATTGAGGAACCAACCAGGAGAGGTGCAATACTAGATTTGGTAATATCAAACAATGTAGAAGTAATAACAAATATTCAAGTCCTGGAACATTTGGGTAACAGTGATCACAACATGATCTCATTTTAAATAAATTATTAAAAAACAGATTACTTGGGTTCAACAAAGACTTTAAATTTAAGAAAAGCAGATTTTAATAAACTGAGGTCTAATCTACTGTACATGTAATACATTGGGAGGATGTTTTGCAGGGGAAAATGTAGAAGATAAACGGGCAGTCTTTAAAACATTGTTAGAAAAGCACACTTATCAGTGTATACCCATGGGTAATAAGTATAAAAGAAATAAGTCAAAACCAATGTGGCTAAATAAACAGGTAGGGGAGGAAATGGACAAGAAGAGGAAGGTGTTTAGATTCTTTAAGTTCGAAGGGACGGAGACATTGTATCAGAATTATAAGGAATGTAACAAAAATTGCAAAAGGGCAATCAAATTAGCAAAAATAGATAATGAACAAAGGATTGTAAGAGAAAGTAAGAACAACCATAAAAAGTTCTTTAAAGCTGCAGTTCAGGCAATATCCTGCATGTGTGTTTTTTTTAATAAATCAGTTCTGTAGTAAGAAAAAATACTTTTAGCATTATCTGTTTTAAAAAACAACAACTTTGAAAGACCAATTTTCTTGTATTCTATTTTAACAAGCATGCTTGTTCCTATAGCAACGATTTACATTCCCCATATTTAAAGATGTCGCCAAACTTTGCCGATCAATAGACGGAGAACGAATTGACCGGCAGCTATGCAGTTCCTTAGGTAATTAGAGATTGCCCACATGAAACTATTGAAATAAAAAAAAAAAAAAAAAAGACTGAACTGCAGCTTTAAGTACCTTAATAACAAAAAATGAGAAAAGAAAATATATAACCCTTTCAGTGTGAGATGGGTAGGCAGATTTTTGGAGATAAGGAAAAAGTAGAGGTATTAAACAAATTCTTTGCCTCTGTGTTTACCAGGGAAGAATCAATTTCAATAGTAGTGCCGCAGGAGGAAGACACTATAATGCTTGCGCTGCCCACGAGCAAGACAGGATCCCGGTACTGAGGTGGGGAAGTATTTAACCACGCACCCACAGCAGCGGAAGCGTGATTGGCAGGCGGATTGTCAAACGTAGCCGGGTCTGGGTTGGAGAGAGTGGGTTAATCGTTACTTGCCAAGGTCTTGGAATAGAGAGTTCAGAATAGTCAAAGTCCGTTATCCTTGGTGTGTGGTTGGAGAGATCAGAATCGTGGAAATCCATATAGCCGTGGTCTGGGGTTGGAGAGGTTAGAATCGGAGATGTCCGTATAGCCGTGGTCAGGGTTGGAGAGGTCAGCAGAGTCGAGGGTAAGCCGGCATCAATATCCAGAGGGGTTTCCAAGAACAAGCCGGGTCGGTTCATGAAGGGTTAACTGCAAGAGAACACAAGACAGGGAGCAAGGCACAACAGATGTAGGATCTCAAGGCTACAACAAGTTATGCTCAGCAATGACTGGGAGTAAGAGCAGGGTACTTATAGGAAACTGGAACAAATGAGACAGGGGGCAGAGCGGAGGCGCGCCATGTGCAAGAGAAGAGTGGCGCATCCGACGGGGCGGAGCTAAGCTCCGTGGCACTCTAGAAGAGCTGCGCATGCGCGCACACTCTTTAAGCAGAGCGGGGGTGCGCGCACGTGCTGGTGCCACATTGGAGGTCTGAGACTTATCAGGTAAGGAGGGAACACGTCGCAAAGGACATGTTCCCCGATTCCTTACAGCCACAACCTCCATATTAATGAACAATTGGTTAACTGAGGAAGAAGTTCATAAGCGGCTTGAAAAAATTTAAGTAAATAAGGCACCTGGCCCCAATGGCATAACTCCAAGAGATCCCACGGAGTTAAGTTCAGTAACAGCCAAACCATTACATTTAATATTTAAGGACTCCATTTCCACGGGATCAGTACCACAAAATTGGCGTTAAATTGATGTGGTGCCTCTATTTAAAAAGGGAGCTAGATTACAACCGGGGATTTACGGACCTGTAGTCCTGACTTCAATAGTGGAGGAACTACTTGAAGGTTTAATACCGGATAATATTCAGGAATACTGTACCTGATGGAAAACAAAATCATTAGTAATAGTCAGTATGGATTTTTAAAGGATAGATCATACCAAACTAACCTATTTTGTTTCTTTGAGGAGGTAAGTAGGAATTTAGACCAGGGTAATGCAGTTGATGTGGTCTACTTAGATTTTGCAAAGGCTTTTGAGACAGTTCCACACAAGTGGTTGGAGTACAAAATAAAGCAAATTGGACTCAGTAATAATGTATGCACC
Source organism: Ascaphus truei (assembly GCF_040206685.1). Lineage (NCBI taxonomy): Eukaryota > Metazoa > Chordata > Amphibia > Anura > Ascaphidae > Ascaphus > Ascaphus truei. The sequence goes on along the minus strand of NC_134483.1, from coordinate 130,384,459 downwards.
TGGATTGAAAACTGGTTGAAGGATTAACAACAGAGGGTTGTCATAAATGGAACTTGTTCAGGTTGGGCTATAGTCGTGAGTTGAGTACCTCAGGTATCGGTACTGGGACCCCTGCTTTTTAACTTAGTTTATTAATGACCTTGAGGTTGGCATCGAGAGCAAAGTCTCCATCTTTGCTGATGATACTAAATTGTGTAAGGTAGTAGAATCAGAGCAGGATGTAATTCCTCTCCAGAAGAACTTGGAGAGACTGGAAATGTGGGCAGTTAAATGTCAGATGTGGTGTAATATAGATAAATGTAAGGTTACATTTGGGATGCAAGAATAAACAGGCGACTTACAAATTAAAGGGGGATAAATTGGGGGAATCCTTAATGGAGAAGGATTTAGGAGTGCTTGTAGACAGCAGGCTTAGCAATAGTGCCCAAAGTCATGCAGTAGCTGCAAAGGCAAACAAGATCTTTTGCATTAAACGGGCAATGGATGGAAGGAAAGTAAACAGAATTATGCCCCTTTACAAAGCATTAGTAAGGCAACACCTTGAATATGGAGTACAATTTTGGGCATCACTCCTTAGAAAAGACATTCTGGAACTAGAGAGAGTGCAGAGAAGAGCCACCAAATTAATAAAGGGATGGACAATCTAACTTACACTGGCGACACACTTTATTCGAGCTTGGCTAGTCCCACGAATTCGGGTATACCCGGGTGTATTGAGGTTTGTGACTGTTTTCTGCCCGAGTACATTGAGTTATTTTCCAAGCAGGGATTGAAGCATTTTATTCCCGCTGGCTGCAATACTGCACAGTATATATATATAAACTGCATTACAATTCATGAATTTATGCCATCTGGTAGACACGCGAAGCATTGCAGCCTATTAAATCCTAATCATTATCATTTAACAGATCAGCCGCCCATCAGCCAGGCATGAACCCAGGCTGGGAAGGCAAATGCAACGGGGCTTGTCAGAGGTTAGGAGTGGCGCATTCCAGGTATCTGCCAGGTACATACCGGGTATTTGCTCGAATAAAGTGTGTCGGTGCAGTATGAGGAAAGGCTAGCTAAGTTAGATTTATTTACATTCGAAAAGAGGCGTCTAAGAGGGGATATGATAACTATGTACAAATATATTCGGGGACAGTACAAGGAGCTTTAAAATTAACTATTCATCTCAAGGGCAGTACAAAGGACTCTGGGGCATCCCTTTAAGTTGGAGGAAAGGAGATTTCACAACAACAAAGGAAAGGGTTCTTTACAGTAAGACATTGATTAACACACATTCCCAGCAAGCTCAAACTCCCACACCCACCACATGATGAATATATATTTATGTCAACCAGAGAGCTACTGAGCGTGGCAATGGTATACAACAAGAGAAAGGGGGTGCCCAATGCTACATCCAATTGACAAAACATATATGATGAAAAGTATAAAGTCAAATACTTCAATAATAATAATAATATTAAATAAATGACCTGTGTGGGAGTTTGAGCTAGCTGGGAAGGTGTGTTAATCAATGTCTGACTGGTAGCAGTCAATTGGAGGCTGTGGCACCTCCCCCCAGAGCTCACTCCTCCTCCTTCACCTTTTTAACTTGGGAGGTCATTTCACTTGCTGCAGGAACAAGACCTATAATGGTTCTTCCCTCTTACAGAGGTAAAAGGAAGGGTTCACAATGTAGTGCAGTGTAGGACCTGCATTATTTTGGTTATACCTTGACGTTGATATGCAGACTTATGACGCCTTTGGCCAAAGGGTTAACTAAATAACCAAGTATTTAATATTATTATTATTATTGAAGTATTTTACTTTATACTTTCATCATATATGTTTTGTCAATTGGATGTAGCCTTGGGCACCCCCTGTCTCTTGTTCTTTACAGTAAGGGCAGTTAAAATGTGGAATTCATTACCCATGGAGACTGTGATGGCATATACAATAAATTTGTTCAAAAAAAGGTTGGACATTTTTTTAGAAAGGAAAGTTGTACAACGATATACCAAATAAGTTTACATGGGAAGAATGTTGATCCAGGGATTAATCCGATTACCAATTCTTGGAGTCAGGAAGGAATTTATTTTCCCCTTATGAGGTATCATTGGATGATATAACAATGGTTTTTTTTGTTTGCCTTCCTCTGGATCAATAAGTAAGTATAGATATAGGATAAAGCATCTGTTGTCTAAATTTAGCATACGTTGAACTTGATGGATGTACGTCTTTTTTTAACCTCATCTATATTGTAACTATGTAACAATGTAATTCATGCATCTACAGTATTTTCTTCTCTTAAAAACAATCTCACAATTATTTAACATTTGAACATGTAAAAGAGACAGCAATAAGATGTCAGTTGGTGGTTGAAGAAGATTGTATTATTGTATTTTTGCAGTATTTAAGAAATTAAAAAATGCCTACCTCTGGTAGTCATTGTTTTATTCATGTTTTGCAGGTTTGGCGGGCTGATGAGCATCAACACAGTGTTTGTGCAGGAAACATCCAGCGATACTGTCAGGTAATGTTATGTAATGCATACATCTATTTTATCTTTGACAATATCCCGAATACCCACAATACGCAGAAATTCAATGACATGCATATGCGATTCAACCAGGTTCCATAGAAACACACAGGTGCACAAATTTAATGACACACATATGTGCTTCAACCAGGTTCCAAAGAGACATGCATGCGCAGAAAATTCAATGACACATATATGTTTCAACCAGGTCTCATAGAAATACATGTGTACCACACAATGTACAGTAATTGATGCACTACACTACTGTATTTCTTCTCGATTATTTATATGCAATATATTCTCTTTACAGGTGAAAATGTCCAAGAGCCAGCCAGCCTGAAAAATATGTCGATTAAAGAAGATTGTACATTTGGAAGAAGAGCGTAGAAATGTGTATTATTATATTTTTCATAAAGTCATTTACTGTAATCTAATACTATATTTCATATTTTCAAATACTTTTTAATCATCTGAAGTTTTTAGGAGAATAAGTGGTGGGTTACTTTTAAATATCATTACATATCATCTATCATATTGTACGAAATTAATGGGAATAAGGGACGGGTTACATTGCATTAGATTTTGAAGACACACTGGCACGTATTAGTATTTTTGTATTGTACCCAAATCAATATTTTAATGATATCACTGCATAAGATCCCATCTCTGCCCTACGCATTTCTTCACCTTCCTAGGGTTTTATATATATATATATAACCTTTTATATATATATATAACCTTATATATATATATAAAACCCTAGGAAGGTGAAGAAACTGTGTGCTCATTTGCATGTCATTTCCCAGAATCCCTTGCTGCAGTGGAAGTGCTGTATGCTGGGTGATAATGGGGAAAGGCGGGGTTGCAGACCTGCCTAAGACATGCAGATGAGCATACAGCTATATTTGCATATTTGCTTTCCTGTGGAGGGTTTTTGTCACTTTTTTTACTCACCATAACTTAACTCAGTATTATGGTTTGGCCTATCCCATAAGCCTCTCTTGCATTCCCAGTAAAATCAACCCCACACTGATGAGACCCATCAAGGTCGAAACAGCTGTCTGTGGGTGGTTTTCTGGGTATGCACCTTAACCCTGGCTGTGCTCAAAGCTGTGACCATGCAGCAAGCTTAAGCCTATAGGGAACCATGTTAAAAATGGTTATTGAGGCAAAAAGTGACACTGTGTGCTCATTTGCATGTCATTTCCCAGAATCCCTTGCTGCAGTGGAAGTGCTGTATGCTGGGTGATAATGGGGGAAAGGCGGGGTTGCAGACCTGCCTAAGACATGCAGATGAGCATACAGCTATATTTGCATATTTGCTTTCCTGTGGAGGGTTTTTGTCACTTTTTTTACTCACCATAACTTAACTCAGTATTATGGTTTGGTCTATCCCATAAGCCTCTCTTGCATTCCCAGTAAAATCAACCCCACACTGATGAGACCCATCAAGGTCGAAACAGCTGTCTGTGGGTGGTTTTCTGGGTATGCACCTTAACCCTGGCTGTGCTCAAAGCTGTGACCATGCAGCAAGCTTAAGCCTATAGGGAACCATGTTAAAAATGGTTATTGAGGCAAAAAGTGACACTGTGTGCTCATTTGCATGTCATTTCCCAGAATCCCTTGCTGCAGTGGAAGTGCTGTATGCTGGGTGATAATGGGGAAAGGCGGGGTTGCAGGCCTGCCTAAGACATGCAGATGAGCATACAGCTATTTGCATACAGCTAGATGCTGTGCTGTTTAGGCACTGTGTATAGGCAGAGGGGCAGCTACAGCAACATTTTCCAAGCTGCCAGCCCTACAGACATCACTGAGACATGACCTGGAATGCCCGCGTGGGAGCACTGACTGATGGAGATGCCGGGAGGATCGCCACGGGAGCAGTCTGAGAAGGAGCAACAAGCAACGCAGCAAGAAGCAGTCTGACTACAGGATGCAAAGGACTTGTTGAATGCTGCAGAGAACTTTTGTCTACTGTGCAATTATTTAGACCATTTTATTTATTTTCTTTATAAAAAAAGAAATATTGTGCCATGTGGAGGTGTTTTTGCACTTTCTTGCAGAGCTTACAGTGAATTTGGATTGTTAAGGACCATCACATCAAGTTGTAAATCCCCAACACACTTTTAAGTATCCTGCAATAACCTATACCCTAGGATTAGTTTTATATACACGCTATATTCAATATTAACTTTCACCCACTGTACTCTTATTACTATCATCAGTACCCATCTAACTGTTTATTAATATTTTTACCTATTTATTATTTTCCTTTATAAATTGTGTTTACTTTTTATACTCACTATTATCCTTATTTATAAGGTTTAATGAGCTTAAATGCTGACCACTTTATGATGAAAGCTTATCTTTAAAAAAAGGTTGGAAAGCTTTTAGAAAGGAAGGGTATACAGGGATATACCCAATTACTAAACATGGGAAGGATGTTGATCCAGGGAGAAATCTGATTGCCAATATTGGAGTCAGGAAATAATTTATTTTTCCCCTTATGAGACAGCATTGGATAATGTTTCACTGGTTTTTTTTGGTTTGCCTTCCTCTGGATCAAAACACTGTAAGTACAAATATAGGATAAGTATCTGTCATCTACATCAGGGGTGCACACACTTTTTTTGTTTGCGCCCCATGTCTTCTCTCCCCCCCCCCCATGCTTATGCTCTCCCCTTACCTTTTTCCGGCATTGGCGGGTCATTTGATGTCACAATATCATATGATGTCGAGTCGCCATAGCAACGCATTGTCATTTGACCCCGTGGCATCATTTGACTCCTCGCTGTCATGGCGATGCGTCACCAGAAGCCACCGGAGAACAGGTAAGAGGCATACAGGTGAATGGGGGATGTCTTCTTATGACTTCTTGATAAAGTGCATAACCTGCACGAAACGCGTAGAAGGGTTGCAACCCTCTGTTTTACGGCTTCCCAGAATATTTTTGCCAGACCTGCTTCTCTCTCTCTTTCCCTGCTGTGCGCTGCACACACACTGCAAGAGGCATACAGGGCCTGGTTTGTTCCCTTGCATTTTATTTAAATATTGTGGGGAAGAGCGTTGGGGCCTCGGTGAGCACCGCACCTCCCCCAGGAATTTCCGAGGGCGCGCCCCCCAGTTTGCGCACCCATGATTTAAATTTATCACAGATTGAACTTGATGGACATGTGTCTTTTATCAACCTCATCTACTATGTAACTATGTAACTATGCAATCCTCTATTTAGGCACACTTTGTACTAAATTATCTCTTGATTATATATTTTATTTTTATAGTTATACATTTATATACTATATGAATATCTATTTGTTTATATATATATATATAAAGTATATATGAAAACATCTAGCCTCTATCTATCTCTAGCTATCACTCCAGCTATCAACTAGTATCAAGCTAGTTATTTATTCATCTAACTCTCTCTCTCTTTTTCGTTTTATATCCTTCCTTCCTTTCCCACATCTATTCCTCAATGTTTTCTCCTTTTAATTCCCTCTTCCTCTTTCAATTTCGTTTAGTTCTCTTTTGCTCTCCATTTCTCTCTAACTTTCCTTCTTTCACACTCTCTCACATCCAGATCTTCCTTACACTCTCACTTTATTTCACTTTCTCTATTATATTCTCTTTCTTTTTACAGTACTTAATTTCCCCCCAATTTTTCTTCAGTCACTGTCTTCACTATGTGGCAGCCCCTCTCCAATTCTCTTCCGTCTTTTTCCAATGGCTTTCTTTTTTTTTTGTTTGCTTTCCTGCCAAATCTCTTTCTTTCTGTCGCTGCTGCTATAGGTAGATGTTCTTTTAATTCCCCCAACACCACCCTGCATCTGATTGGCTCATGGCATGGTCTGCTGAGCGACACATTACCCCCCCCAGCCCCCCATGTTAACCCACCTTTTTGCCCAGGAGACCTCCTGCTCCGGAACCCATGTAACTCTGAGGTACAGTATTACACATAACATAGAGAATAAGTGATTTGCCCAAGATCTGAGTGCTGGGGACTACGGCATGAGAAATGTTAGCACTCATGTTATCCACATCTTTATTTTCCCTTCCTGTTCCCCTGTGCTTCCTGGTGTAAATAAAGATGATTACACTACATATCTTGATTTTACATTCTAACAAATTTATGAACACATCTGACAGTGCTTTACATTAAGTGGCACTAATTAAACTCTGTACAGAAGCCTTGAAAATCATAAAGAAACACATTTTTAAAATTAAAGTGTAAACTAATTAGTGGTGCAAGCAACCAAGCAGGCATAGTTTTCTGTTGTGATCTTTTTATAATTAATTTATTGGTAGAGCCCCATTCCCCTTAAGTGGAGATGTGTTTGATAATGTTTTTAGGTTAACCCCAACCATGCAGAACGTTCCTGAAGATGTGTTGTATGTCAAATTTATACAGTTAAAATAGATTATTATTACTCATTTTGAAAAATAATAAGACATGGGTATAATTTATGATGTGCAGGATAGTCACAGATACCATGTAAGTTAAAGCAACAAAATGAGAAAAATCCTACATGTTGTTTAAAAAAAAAACAAAAAAAAACCTGCTGCAGTATTAGATAATACTGTCTGCATTAAAAAAAAAAAACCTCCTAATGCCATTTTTAAAGATTGTGGGGCCTTTGCACTAAGCGCCGATAAAAAAAATTACCAGGGTTTTTAAATTGCCATTTTTGAGAGCGTTGCTATCACCGTATGCAGAAATCCCTGAATATCAATGATAGCAACATTTGAAAAAATGTCGAGTAGCCAGCAGCGTGGTGATCGGCTGTCTGAAAACTAGGAAATGGCGTGGCGGATAACATTTTTTGTTGGTCATTGTGTGACAATCTCGCGAGACAACCAATTTGTCGACCGGCCTATTTAAATGCTCTATTTATTGCTATCTTTCTCTGTGTTTTTGGGAGTGAGTGAGAGACAGACAGAGTTAGGCGTTTGGAGGACTTGGGATTTCTAGAGTTGTTGTGAATTTTAATAGGCTTGTCTTCTGTTTTGTTTTGTTTACAAATTTTTGGTCTCGTGAGTTTGAAAGTTTTTGTGTGAGTGTGTAATTTAATTTGGTTCTCTGTTATTTGTGAGTGGTTGAGGTATGGACAGGAGGCGAGGGAGTCAGAGGAGTGATGGTGCGGTGAGTGGTGGTGCTGAGGTGAGTGGTGTTCATATGAGTAGGCGTGGGAGTGCACGTGGGAGTCAGGTGAGTGATGGTGGGGTGACTGCTGGGGTGAGTGGTGGTGCTGAGGTGAGTGGTGTTCGTTATGGTAGCATGGGAGTGCACGTGGGAGTGAGGGGAGTGATGGTGGGGTAACTGGTGGTGGTGGGGTGACTGGTGGTGGTGGGGTGACTGGTGGTGGTGGGGTGACTGCTGGGGTGAGTGTTGGTGCTGAGGTGGGTGGTGTTCATATGTGTAGGTGTGGGAGTGCACGTGGGAGTCAGGTGAGTGATTGTGGGGTGAATGCTGGGATGTGTGGTGGTGCTGAGGTGAGGGGTGTTCATATGAGTAGGTGTAGGAGTGCACATGGGAGTCAGGGGAGTGCTGGTGGGGTGACTGGAGGTGGTGGGGGTGGTGGTGGGGGTGGTGGTGAGAGTGGGAGGCTCCTCCAGTCTGTTCCATTGGAAGCAGGGGAGTCCAGTCAGCAGCAACAGCAGAGCTCAGTGGTTGCAGCTCGGCGTAGGAAGCGTATAGAAAATAAAAGAAATATATGTTTCAACTATTAGGAGAGGAATTAGACAATTGTATGGATATATTATACAGTTGTGAGAAAAAGAAAGTACAAACTCTTTGAATTCTATGGTTTTACATATCAGGACATTATAACAATCATCTGTTCCTTAGCAGGTCTAAAAATTAGGTAAATACAACCTCAGATGAACATGACATATTACACCGTGTCATGATTTATTTAACAAAAATAAAACCAAAATGGAGAAGCTATGTGTGAAAAACTAAATGTCAGGCTGGCCACTTGACAGACGTACACCTCCTCTCTCTCTTCCTTTTTGATGAGCTGTATCTTGAGCTCAGTGATCTGCACCTGCGCTATGAGTTGCTGAGATGTGTGTTCAGCTGCCAGCTTTAGCTCTTACAATTCTAGGCTTTGCTGCAAGTTCCTCTCCTCAGCAAGAGACCCCTGTTTGAGTTCATCCTGAAATTCTCCTCTCAGGACCTTCATCTGTGCTCGCTCTGAGCTTGCTTCCATGCATCCTTCATACGTTTTGGATCTCTGCCAATCCGTTCACTAGGGTCCCAGCAGCTTGCCTTTTCCAGGGTTCTTTCTCCTGGGTGTACTGACTGTTGGGGAAAGAGCAGTGTCTCTGCTCCTCTAGCTCTTGCTTCAGTTTTTGGACTGCCTTGCTCTCCCTCTCATACAGAGTTACCTGTCCTCTAAGCTCCTCCTCCAGCAAGGCTCTGGTTATGCTCAGTGTGACCTTCTGCTCCTCATGCTTTGCTCTGTGGACACACTGGGTATTCAAATGCCCCTGCAGCATATTTACTTTGTTAGCAGTCTAGATACTTTCATCCTGCAGAACTCGCTGCTTCTCCTCAGCATTCACCTGTTTCTCCTTGGCATCCTGCAGACTCGCATGTAGTTCTTGCAGCTGACTCTTCAGCACATTCTCTGCTTGTGTGCTCTGCTCCAGGGAGACACACACTTCTTGCAGCACTCTCTCTGCATTCTGCAGTGCTGCCTGTACATCTAACTTTTCCTGGGCCAATTGTTTCTTCTCCTCTTCTAATTCATGGAGTCTCTTACTGTATCTCCTCCACTGGCTTGGACAGAGAGGGTCTTGCACATTTGGATTTTAGTTTCAAACTCACTATTCAACCCTTCGAAGGCCTCTCTCACAGAACGTCTCTCCTTCTGAGAGGCTTCCATCTCTGTCTTTAAGTCGCAAATCTCCTCCCGAGAGGCTCCCAGCTCTGTACTAGGCTCATGAAATTCTTTTTCAAAGAATTCCAGCGCGGTGTGAAGTTGATCAATGGAGCTCTGATCCTGGGAAGCATTAGTATATGCCTTCTGCAACATACTTGACATGATAACCAGGTCACTCTTCAACTGATGGTTCTCTTTCTCCTGTAATACACATTTAGCCATTGCTGTGGATGGACACTTCTGTAGTGCAGCCTTGGCCTCTTGCTCTTTATTTAATTGTCCATAGAGGCAATCTATCTAATTCCTTGCGGGTTGAGGTGCCTGGGTTAGGGCTCTTTTACCTTGGTTAAAGGCATCCTCTTTCTTTTCCACTATTCCTGGGATGATTTCATGAGTCGCTTTAGGCTGCAGCATATCTCTTTACTCTTCTAACGCAGGTTTTCCTGATGTTGAAGGGTCATCCTTAATTTATTCTGTAACTTCCACTGTAACACCTCCTCTCTTCTTTTCTTTCTCTTTGCTTTGAGAAGCTCTGAAGAATCAGTGGTGCTGTGTTCACATTTATTGCTCAAGACTGTTTTCAAAGTGGGAGCCATAGCTTCAGACATGGGGAAACCAAACTTCCCAAGAAACCAGTAAAGAGGAAATGTCTCTTTAACGCAGAAGCATTGGAATGAACAACAGAAATATTAGGCACAACAGGGAGACAAAAGATAGGAGAGCTGACCTTTAGATTTGAGACCTTAGCATCTGTCACATAAATATCCTAAATTCCAGGGAAAACCATAGACAGAAACTTGCAGTTACATCTGAAACTTTTAGAATCAGGCATAGGAATAGCACAGATTAAAGTGAAATCACAGTATGCAGCAACAAAATAATGGGAGCACTTTTGTCTTTTGGAAATGGACACTGAGAACCAGCAGGGATATACCCAATCAAGGAAATCAAAAGTAAGTCAGTGTTTAGAAATGCAAGTCTGAAAATCTGTAGTGGCCCACCCAGAAATGCAGGAGAGACAAGCCTTGTCCAGGGAATGAATGTCTGCGAGTCTGAAATGGCAATAACAGGTACTGAAGGGAAGGCTTTTTTTTTTTTTTTTTAAATGGAATTCTTCTCAAGGACAAAGTGGCACAAAAACCCTGCAGAACCCTTTGCGTCAACAAAAACTTTTAGGATCCCAAATGAGATTTTCAAATACCAAAAAAAGTACTTATCTTCACCCCAACACAAGTGGAAGGGGTCTGCAGAAGCAGGCAGGTGATGGATCTGTCCCAGCGAGGTCCAGAAGTGGCCTTTGTTTTCAGTCAAGGGGGAGACTCCTGGAGCGGGTAGGACCTCGGTGGCCGGAACAGCAGGGAGCAGGCAAGGATTCGGCAAGGATTGTTGGGGTCACAAGCAGGGTCGGTGGCAGCCAAAGTTAGTTCACTGCTTATATGCTATGCAGCAGGCTGCCGTGTTTCAAAACCTTTTTTCCTTTCTGCGGTTGGCAGCGAAACACTGTTGTAATGTACACACATGATACATAACTGATACATTACTTGTTACAACACTTATACAGTTTCACTCGGGGTATTAATGTGGTCTCCTTATACCTAGCGGGACACACACAGACAATTATAACACATTCACAGCACTGCAGCCATTACCGGGCTGCAGAGCTGACACTCTACATGTTAACTTAAAAACCCCTATAACTCTCTTCACCTTATACCTGGTGAGAGAGGTACGGAACCCCTCACGGGGTTCTGGCACTTGGGAATACCCCGGGACCTGTAATCTAGCCCAGTTCCCTGACCGGTCTTGCTGCCCTGGTTTGTGCTGAAGGTGGTGAGCTGCAAACTGCTTTCTAGGGAGGATTTTATCTGGTGGTCTGTGTTCCTCATGTCCTCAAGAGTCTGGGGAGATTCCTGAGTGCATGTTTCGGGGTAACCCGCAACATTGGCTCCCTGCTACCCCAACACACCCTGACAACATTTTACCATAAAATAATCCCTGAAACTCACAATTCCCCAATTTGGCTCAGGGGCACCCAGCAGGGCTAAATACCTTTATTAATGGCCTGGGTACCCCTTCACGTCACACTGTCCATGCCCCTGTTCATCACCATATCTGAAATAGTGACTTGCTTGTCCTTTGTTGGAATACCTGCATTTGTTATTATGAAGGAGCATAAATATGATTAATTGACTGTTCCTTATACTGTATAGTAATTCGACGTACATATTAAAATATTATGTTTTTATGGAAAGAGTGAGAACAAAAAAAAACATTTTATCAAATACATATACAATACTATAGTTTTATGTACCTGACTTTTGTAAGATGACTTCACATATGAAGTGTGAAATATTATTCAGCTGACATCAATATCACATTAATTTCACGCATACACAACCAAAATACATTAATATTAGTTTTTTACATGCACAACATTGACCCCTCATGCACACATGATACATATTTGTTTACATGGTTACAATAAATGTGTTTGAGCTTGACATACCGTAGGCAGATCGGTATGTACACACAGCAGAGCTTGTACACACAAGATGTGTACAGCCATCACTATCCTATGATGAGAAAATATTTTGAGTTTTAATTAAAAAAAACATGAATGACAGTATATATTAATATTAAAACATACACTGGCGACACACTTTATTCGAGCTCGGCTAGTCCCACGAATTCGGGTATACCCGGGTGTATTGAGGTTTGTGACTGTTTTCTGCCCGAGTATATTGGGTTATTTTCTAGGCAGGGATTGAAGCATTTTATTCCCCCTGGCTGCAATACTGCACAGTATATATATATATACTGCATTACAATTCATGAATTTATGCCATCTGGTAGACACGCGAAGCATTGCAGCCTATTAAATCCTAATCATTATCATTTAACAAATCAGCCGCCCATCAGCCAGGCATGAACCCAGGCTGGGAAGGCAAATGCAACGGGGCTTGTCAGAGGTGAGGAGCGGCGCATTCCAGGTATCTGCCAGGTACATACCGGGTATTTGCTCGAATAAAGTGTGTCGGTGCAGTACATTGTTGCTTACCTGAGAAATAAATGGTGATGACATTCCGCCATGTCTCCACCCCACTGGCTGTCTGCTCATGATCCCCTGCAGCATGGACAGGAGGGTCCTCCTCTTGACCGTCCCATATATTGCCTGGAAGATTGCAGCAACACATCACTATGTCAGACACCTTTTCCGGCTTGTACTGTAGGGCACCACAGATTAATACAGACATCTGAGCCGACATTTCAACAGTCCAAATGTCCGCTCAATAACTGATCGAATGGATATGTGTGCCGCATTATATCACTCCTCTGTAGGGGTTTGAGGGTTAGCCAGTGGGGTTAAGAGCCACGGTTGGATACCGTATCCTGAATCACCTATAATACAGTGATAGAAAATATTATTACACATTGTACAATGTAGTAATGTACACCAATATGTATTGTTATTGGCCTAAAACATTCAATAGCTTAACAAGAAATTTGTAGTATTAGATGTGAGGTGTTTATACATATATGAGAGGCTCATCCAACATGCAGATCTCTGTGTTTGAGACATTAGTTCAGAATGTAAGTTTGGCAAATTACACATCCATAGTATAGTCATTCATAATTGGCATGATTTCATGTTATCTATGTTTGCTCAAAATATGCAGAATATTATGTATGACATAATAGCTGAATTGTGCCAAAAATGTGTGTGTGTGTGTGTGTGTGTGTGTGTGTGTGTGTGTGTGTGTGTGTGTGTGTGTGTGTGTGTGTGTGTGTGTGTGTGTGTGTGTGTGTGTGTGTGTGTGTGTCAATATGTGATAAACTATATTCACATGTAAATTTGTATGCGAAATAAACTTTTAAAAATTATAACATGTAGCTTCAAGTATTTATAGATATAGATCGGAGTATAGCAAACAGTATATATGTCCAATTAATATAACTATTATATATAAAAGTGATACACATCAAACAAACATGATATCACTACTTAATTGTTTTATATGTACTCACCCACCAGCCAATCATGTCCAAAATAACCTGTTTCAAATGCATGGAAGACTGAATTCTCAGAACAGAGGAAGCATGGCTGGAACCCGAGAATCTGGCTACCACATTCAGAATTTTCATGTGAAAGTGTTTCCTGTTACGAAGCTCATTCCCACTAGGCAGGTCAGTGCAACATGTACGCAATCGATTGCACCCATGACGCATGGTAGCCCGACTATGTTATAAAAGCCATTCCTGAGTTCCAGCCACTCTGTCTGCTCTCTAGGAAAATTAATATAATTCCTAGCGCGTCTTGTCAGTGCACATAGAATCTGTCTAAAGGCCTGTGAGAATGCCGACTGCGAAACCCCGCCTACTAGTCCCACGGTTGTCTGAAAAGACGCAGAAGCAAGAAAATGTCATGAACACAGCATTTTAACAAGGCCAGGGACTGCATGACCTCTGCCTGTTACGGAATCTAAATCGTCTCTTAACTCAGCATAAAGATCTTAGATTGCTGCTGAACTCATGTGATATCGGTTAATAACTTTCTCCTCAGTAAGCCCCTCCAAAACTGTTCTTTCACTGTATAAGTGTTGGCGGGGCACCACCTCTCTCCTCTCTCTTCTGTCCTCTCCCCTCTCCTCCCATCCCTCCTCTCCCTCTCCTCCCACCCTCCTCTCCCTCACTTCTCCTGTCCATTTCCTATCCTCTCTCCCCTCTTCTCTCCCCTCCTCTCTCCCCTCCTATCTCTCCCTCCTATCTCCTCTCTCCCCTCCTATCTCCCTTCTCTCTCCCCTCCAATCTCCCCTCTCCCCTCCTCTCTCCTCTCCTATCACCCCTCTCCTCTCCCCTGTTCTATCTCCCCTCTCCCCCCTCCTATTTCCCCTCTCCTCTTCTCTCCTCTCCTTTCTCCTCTGTCTCTCCTCCAAAGCCAGGGTTCTCCTCATAATAATGTGTCTCAACTCTATCTCCATCTTTGCATTCGCCATCTCTATCACAAAATAACTGTGACATTGACTTCATTTAAGTAAGTATGTCATGAAGCCACGTGACTTGAAATAATGAAAGCTGTTATAGTTATGTATGTATAGTTATAAGCTGATATTTATTGAAGATGTGACGTACCTAGTCGCATACCTTGGTTAGACAAAAAAAAAACAGATGTTTCTAATGCCAGTAATTGTCATGTCCCCAACTGTCAGAAATTGGAGTGGGAATTTGTTGTTAAGGATAATTGTTACTAAATCATTGAAGCATTTTGACCTTTAAATTCACACACACCCACAAGAAAAAAAAAACCATGTTCAATCAAATAAAAAAATTGAAGGAGTCATTGAAAGGCAAAACAAAATAATGGTATTGACCATAGTAATACAAACATTGTAGATTGATGACAGAAGAAAACATGTATTGAATAGGTTAGCTATGTTTGCTCAACGTTTAAATGTATGTAACCTGTGAGACCATGTCACCACTTTCACAATAATTTTCTATATACTGTATGTTAAAGCTGCATTTCAAAGTGACGTTTTGACAAAATAACATTTATTTTCTCTCATTAAATATGTACATCAATCCAGTCTGCACACTGACAAGTGATTAGCTACGTTGTAGATCGATCAGTTCTCCTGTAAATCGTTCGCTTGGTCCGGTTATTACATTATTTTGTTGGCCAGTATTGTTGCAAATTTAGTCCATCAATATTATATTAGACTTTTCATGGTCCCAAGGCTCAACAAAGTATCCGGCTGCTCCTCCTTCTCTTATCGTGTACCACAAAACTGGAACAAACTTTCATATCCACCAGTTTAAGTTCTTTCAAATCTAAGGCTGTCTCACATTTTAATCTGGTTTGTAACTGTTACATACGCTCATAATATATATTTTCTTTAACTGTGCATGCAATGTCTTGTATATAATGTATACCCTGTTCACTTATGTAACTGTATTTGTAACCATGTATTATTTGTCTTAACTCTATGCCCACGACATACTTGAAAACAAGAGGTGACTCTCAATGTATTACTTCCTGGTAAAATATTTTATAAATAAATACATTTTATGACTGGCCAGTTATTAGATCCAATTGGTGCCCTGCTAGAGAGAGGCCGGGGGTTGAAGAGGCCGAGCCAATCAGAAGAGGAAGGGGATGTCACTTTGCTAATGCTTTATAAATTATAAACATTGTACTTGTATATTAAAAATGTATGGCATGGTTATTTGTTTAATTTCAAACTATTTTGTCAGAGTACATAAATGATTTATTCTTCTTTACACACATGTTGGATATTGTTTGAACTGCACCTTTAACACGTCACGATAAGACTATGTAGTGACCCTGCTGAACTGAAAACTTTATGTACCCCCTATATAACCATTACATCAACAAGTCATAGCATAAGTGGTGACAGAATAACGTCAGAAAGATAAACGTTATATTACTTACAACTCCTACTTTTAAAGACCATGGGATCACAAATACAATGCAATACGTGTCAGCTCCAAAGACTCCATGCTTAAAACATATGTAAAAACAAAAAGCATCATTTTTTCTATGTCTATGTCCGCTTATCGGCAGCTTCTCACAACCTTCTTGCCAACTTTTCCTGGTGGGACGATTTTGAGAGGAAATCTCTATTCTAGAGCCGCTATTAGCCTCGATAATCTTATCAGGCTACTAGAATGGCACGAGTTTGAAAAGATGGTGATAAGTGGCTTATCGCCGCATGTTTGTCGATTTTTTTTTATCGGCAAAAATAAAAATGGCGAAAAGTTCTCTTATTGCCGACTTTTCGGGGCTTACTGAATCACTGTATACTTTTTTGGCGATAAGGTGGCGATAAGTGGCTTATCGCTGCTTAGTGCATAGGCCCCTTTGTTTAATACGATGATCAACCTTTGGTTGCTACAGAAACAATTTAGAAAGTTATATCCCCTTCCTCTTTTGGCAACAAAGTATCACAAACAGATCTGTTGCTGAATTCCAAACAGCAGGCTGTCTATTACTCTGAAAGCTGTAACAATAATGTGTTACACTTACTAATATAATGTTACATAGCAGCTGCAGCATTTCACAGATTGCAGCACAAAGTTAGAAGGTGGCCATTTTGGATTTTACAGATTTATAACAGGAGCACCAAACAATTGCCAGTTTAGGTACTGTAAGAATGTAGCATTACATTGTCACATCCTTTACATATAAAAATAATAAGAAAAAAAGGGGGAATGTAGCATTGCTGCTTTATACAAACAAATGTCAAGTGTAAGGAAATCTGTGTGTTAGCCAGTAGAACTGGTATGGTTTATTTTAAATCTTGTCATACAAAATAACCATATGCAGGCATGGGAAATAAGACAAGACCTTTGTCAGTTCAGTTATGAGGAAGGGGAACAGCACTGAACATTGTTTTCAATGACATGGTTGGACAATCAGATCAGACCAACAAAGACTCCACTTACAGCACTCTGTCTACGACAGTGATACTCTGACTTCAGTTTTAGTGTACGTAGAGTGGGCTGCATCTACTAAATCAGGGGTGGAGAACTCCAGTCCTCAAGTGCCACCAACTATTCAGGTTTTCAGGATATCCCTTTTTCTGCACAGGCGGCTCAATCAGTCGCTACTTCAGCACAGGTGGCTCAATTAGTAGTCAGTCATTATGACTGACCCACAAATTGAGCCACTGGTGCTGAAGCAGGGATATCCTGAAAACGTAACCTGTTGGTGGCACTTGAGGACTGGAGTTCGCCAACCCTGCACTAAATGCTTGCGTATTGTTATAGCTTGAAATGTCTGCTTATATCAACGTGAACTGTTTTAATAACTACTTGTTTCTACAAGGGAACCGGAATATACTCTGGTACTGTTGACTTTATCTCTATTCGCCGTGCCGCTGAAGATTATAGTTCCATTTAATTAAACAGAGCTGGACCCATCTCTTGCATGTGGACAACAGCTTCACAGGATATGAAATATGGGCCTATAAACTTACAGTACTGTGTAACTGTACTTCTGGACACATTGAAGTGTCCAAGTACTGTTTGTTCAACTTTTTGTTTCAGCAATTTATACCCACATGTGATTTATAAATGTTGTTGTTATAGTGTGTGTGCTATTGGTCCTTTAGATGTACACTAAAGTATTTCCTATGAATACAGTTTATAGTGCAGAGTACAAGAAAGATGCTCATTTGTCCTTAGAGTAACAATAGCTCTAACAGGCTATTGAACTGATGCTGTAATGGAAACGTTCTTTTCTTTTCTATTGAATGCCAGCTCAGTTAAAAAAAAATCAAAAGCTGTTGCAGTTTATAAGATTTGTTTACTTTGTTACTATTCTGTTTATTGTGTTTTCAATTATCAACAGCATATTACATATGCGATTTGTTTATTTAATGGAGTTTAAGGAAGTCAATCATATTCTAGTTAAATTGCAAACCCTTGGGTATCCAGGCCACATATAAATAAAGAAACCACAGAAGATTCAATTTCTTGTCTTCCGGCTATATAAACGAAGATGTTGAGGTTAAAACAAATAAACAAGAAACAGATATAAATAAGCTTTGTAAAACTACTACAGCTTTTACTCTTAGCACTAATCAGAAATGACTGTGTATGAAAAAAACAGCAAAACTAAACGACTTCCTCAAGATTGAAATCTTTAATGATTTAAGAAATTGTAGTGCAGCCTCTGACACTTTGAAAAGCTATCCCATTTCATGTCCAACAATTCAACTTGTAGTATATGGATTTAAACCGCACTATTCCTCAATTTTCAATAATTTGAACTGGAGCCAATCCACAGCTCCCTGGCATTTGGGGACTCCCTGGTTCCTAAAATAATTTTAAAAAATGTGTGCCGGTTTCTGACACAAAAAAATGACAAATACAGTATGGCCGTGGGGTCATGAATAGCGAGATACAACATTACCTCCCAGTAACGACACAGCTTTCTATTGGTGACCAGAGAGAGGCAGAACCTGCATACTGTGTCCACAGGAAAAGTGTGCATACTGTATCTCGGGAACATGTCACAAAAAATCTAGAGCAGGATGAAATGCTGCGTATAATCTCCTTGATCAAAACTATTACGTAGATAATGTAGTCACTCTATACATATATAATAAGAGAGAGAGAGAATGAGTGAGAGTGAATGAGTGAGAGTGAATGAGTGAGAGTTAGAGAGAGTGAAATAGTTAGTGAGTGAGAGTGAGGTAGTGAGTGAGAGTGAGTGAGAGTGAATGGGTGAGTATGAGTGAGCGAGAGAGTGAGTGAGGGAGTGAGTGAGTGAGAAAGTTAGTGTGTGAGTGAGAACTTTAGTGTGTGAGAGAGACGGAGTTAGAGTGAGTGTGTGAGTGGGAGACTGAGTGAAAGTGAGTAAAAGTGAATGAGTGGGAGAGTGAGTTAGTGAGAGAGTGAGTGAGTGTATGAGTGATTGAGAGAGTGAGATAGTGAGAGAGAGTGTATGGGTGAGTGAGTGTATGAGTGAGTGAGAGAGGGAGTAAGGGACAGTGAGAGAGAGGTAGTGAGAGTATGAGTGAGTTAGAGAGTGAGTGAGAGAGTGAATGAGCGAGACTATCCCTACAGTTCAAAAGATATGAAATATGGAATCCTGGACCTGACACCTATTCTGAAGTATAACGTTTAGATATTTGTAATCGTTTGAAGGAGACAAATGCAACGAGTCCAAACAATTGATGTTTCTGAGGTGGCAAAGGACAGATATCTGTTTGTTGACTCAAATTTGGACAATATTAGTATTGTTACATTCAGCATACTCGCCTGAATCTATAAATGTGACTCACGTCTTTCTAAGTATTAGAGAAATTGAGTTAGGATGTCTTTTATACAGTATATGAAGTCAGACTTGAAATGTCTTTTTAGTGGAGTTTTTTTCTTCTTAAGTCATAAATGTCAGCCCGAGCTGATGTACGACAGGGGTGGGCTCATGTTGCTTCAATGGGACAAGAATGGTACATAAGGCTTAGCAAGAAGTTATTAAAAGGAGAAGTCAACAAGAGGTGTGTTTTAGGAACAGACACGTGAGTTCTCCTACACCACTGACCTCTCTTGGAAAAACCAATGACGTAGTAAAGTATAGGAATTTCTATGTATGTTTTATCATTTTATTTTAAGAACCTGTTTTGCGTTTATTGTAACTATATGTTCTTGTACTAATCGTTTACTACAATCTAACGCACTGTATTTTTATATATGCTTTAACAATTTATGCTTTGGGCACTGAATGAACTGTTGTACGCTTCGAAGAGAGTAACTTACATTTTCGGAAACTTTTTGCTACAACACATGTTTGTGTGCCAAGTGCCTAGTTTTTCGTTAATAAACAGGGACTTTAGACTGCAGATTTATTTGATATTTCTTGGGTAGTGGAAGCGTATAGATATGATTGCAATCAAGTAAGGGGTTAATATTAATTAATTGAAAGTACCTTCCAGAGGAGAAAGGTGAATTGGCTAGAGTAGCTGTGTGTATTAACACTGTTTGCATATATAAATCCTGTGTTCACTTGTGTGCTGTTCGTAACAGATTGTATATTGGGAGAGATTGAGGGGAGATATTACTCATTTGAGGGACCTTTGCAGAAGTTGAAAACTGGGTCAGGTAGGGAGCTGTGTATTAACCCTTGTCCAATATGAATGTCATGTGCTAACGTAACACACATATCCTCCTTTTCTATTAGCCTGCCCCCTTTTCTGTTGATCTAAAACAGGTCACATTTTTTTCACTGTAACCAGCAACACTATTAGTGACTAAAATCTTATTTGTAATTACCAAATTAGACCGTAGTGACAGTGCAAGTGGGTGAAAGGACAGATACATTATGCAAAATAATCTGAAGAGAAACATATGTACATCACCTATGAAGAATACCGGTAATTTGTGATAATCCTGTTTATAGCCGTTTTGGAAAAATATGTGACTGCTTACATTTCTGTGTTAAAGGGGCAATCCATGCATTATCCTACTGTACATGTGTGTGTGGGTTTTTTTTTTTTAAAACCCCATAGGATAGCCTGTCACTGCCTGTAGCTACTAGGACTTACGTGACAGGAGGCAGAAATGATAGCCTGGACCAGCCATGGCTACACCCGTATCAGGCCGAGATTCCACCCGCAGGAAGACTTGATTTACCGCGGCTGCCTATGAAATGATATCCCGTAGTTAGCTGGGTTTTTTTTTAGTTGCAATTTTAGTATCTCCTTCCAGTTGGCACAGTAAATATTGTTGTCGATGTCTGCAGTTGAGGCTATTAAATGACATAAGTACTTCACAGTACAAATATTAATATTTGTATATTAATATTTGTAATGTTTTGTAGCTGTTATAGAGTTCACTCTAAATCATACAACTTTTCTTAAAGCAGCAGTTCAAGCAATATCCTGCATGTGTTTTTAAAAAAAAAAAAAAAATCAGTTCTGTACGATGAGAAAATACTTATAGCATTTAAAATAAAATGTAAAAAAAGTTTTAAAGACAGTTTTAATGTTTCTAATGTACAGTAGGAAGCATTTCCAAAGTGACAGCCCCTTCCCCTTCCGATAGGCTCTGGCTCTTGAGCCCCGCCCTCTCCCTAGCAGTGAACCAATTGTATCTAGTAACTGCCCAGTCAATCATATTCCAGGAACTACATTTCCCATAATGCTGAATTAAATAACCCTGAGCAAAGCCATTGATTACAGGAGAACAGATGGATCTGCAGCTTAGCGAATCACTTCTCAGTGTGCAGATTGTATAAATGCATATATTAAATGGGAAAAATAAAAAAAAATGTAAACGGCAGCTTGAACTGCAGCTTTAAGACAGAAATTTGTTACACCGTAAGGACCTTTCTAAACAATAAAATTCACTACAATGTTGCATTCACAATGGTTTCTTTTAAAAACCACTTGTTCTTATGTGAAAAGCATACTGTCTGTGTGTTCCAGGGAGATGCATACGTACTTTGCGTGCTTCATGTACCGCATGTACTGTACCTGTCACACTGTGAAACGCATGTATGTGTGCTATGGCTGATTGAACAGTTATCAGACCACATTTTGAAGATTTCTCTTTTGATTTCCTTTCTAATCAGTGTGACGAAATAGGCAGCCAGGTTTCCAGAAACCCTGGGAAACTTGCCAATTGCCTATTCCTGTCAGTGTCATGTTGGACATAACAAGAGACAGGGGGTGCCCAATGCTACATCCAATTGACAAAACATATATGATGAAAAGTATAAAGTAAAATACTTCAATAATATTAAATACTTGGTTATTTAGTTAACCCTTTGGCCAAAGGCGTCATAAGCCTTCATACCAACGTCAAGGTATAACCAAAATAATGCAGGTCCTACACTACACTACCTTGTGAACCCTTCCTATTACCTCTGTAAGAGGGGAAGAACCATTATAGGTCTTGTTCCTGCAGCAAGTGAAATGACCTCCCAAGTTAAAAAGGTGAAGGAGGAGGAGTGAGCTCTGGGGGGAGGTGCCACAGCCTCCAATTGACTGCTACCAGTCAGACATTGATTAACACACATTCCCAGCAAGCTCAAACTCCCACACCCACCACATGATGAATATATATTTATGTCAACCAGAGAGCTACTGAGCATGGCAATGGTATACAACAAGAGACAGGGGGTGCCCAATGCTACATCCCATTGACAAAACATATATGATGAAAAGTATAAAGTAAAATACTTCAATAATAATAATATTAAATACTTGGTTATTTAGTTAACCCTTTGGCCAAAGGCATCATAAGCCTGCATAGCAACGTCAAGGTATAACCAAAATAATGCAGGTCCTGCACTACACTACATTGTGAACCCTTCAAAGTGTAGTGTAGGACCTGCATTATTTTGGTTATACCTTGACGTTGGTATGCAGGCTTATGACGCCTTTGGCCAAAGCTTTAACTAAATAACCAAGTATTTAGTATTATTATTATTATTGAAGTATTTGACTTTATACTTTTCATCATATATGTTTTGTCAATTGGATGTAGCATTGGGCACCCCCTGTCTCTTGTTGTATACCATTGCCATGCTCATGTTGGACATATACTGGCTGTTTGATGGTTTGTTTTCCCCTTTGCAGTCCCATGCATCCGGACCTTGCATCCGGTAGCCCATGTTAAACATAGGATGCCCTTATTTGTGCATGTCGCCTGTGCTTCCGAGGTACTTCCTTGTCACCACTAATTCAATCAATGTACTTCGCTGGGTGCAGAACTCAGGACAATCGACACTCCTACCCCTATCGCGTCCTTTGACCGCCCCCATCCCCCTCCAGACTGACTGTCATCTCCTTAATTGACCATGGTATAACCAAAGCCCTATTCCAATTATCAGTGTTCCCCCCCTGTTAGAGATTGTAAACACTATGTGCTCCTTTGTGTGGTACCTGCATGGTACCAGGAGTCTAGGCTTGTGTGGCGATCTTGACTCATGTGAAAGAAACACTTTTTGTTCTCATACTCCTAAGTTGAAAGAAGGCAAGTTTACTATGGCAGCACCTTCCCCGTTTGCCGATAAGGTGTTGTTATGTACTACTACTGTGAAGCGCTATGTACATTAATGGCGCTATATAAATAAAGACATACATACATACATACATGCACTGTGTGATTTGCTGTTAACTAGAGCTAAATAAACTCTGGTTTATTAAACTCTTGTGGTCTGTCTGGTGATACCACGTTCCTTGGTAGTCCAGTTAACCAGATCATGACAACCAGTATGCAACGAATACCTTCTAGCGCAACCCCTCACCTTCCATGATGCATATTCTAAAATAAAAGATCTGTTCTTATGCATTGTGGGCATTAAAACACTATTAAATATGTTAAATATCTTGGAAACATTGACATGGCTTAGGATTGTGCTTGTGTGGGGTAGGGGATTCAGCTCATGTATGGGTAACCAATTAATTAGAGAACTAAGCACCATTAGATTAACATTCTACACAGCCTCACACATTCAAATTAAACACATCTCACCCCTGCTTTTCCCTTTTCTTGTCACAATACCAGAAAAACTCTTATAGTGGTAGTTGAAAAATAAATATTTATTTAGTGTGGTAAGAAAGTGTGGTGCAACTACTGTAACTATAAGGTAAATATAATTCCATTGACCAGACTTAGAGCACGCACGCACAGCGGTGTAACTACAGAACATCACAGACTTGTAAGTAATGTGTGTATTTTACAGTTGGTGGATGATTGAAATTTTTGGGAAATCAAGCTTGATTAAATATTGTTTAAAACATTCACTGATCCAGCACACTTCATATTGCTTATACTATACAATAAAATCCCTATTTGCCACAGCCTCTCTCATGTAATTTGCAATGTACACTATGTTTCTGTTCTTTACTTTAATAAATATGTCATGATTTACAGAGTCTGTGTCTGGGGTCTTGAAAACAACTGGCTCTTTTCTTAGACAGTACTGTACAAAACATGCATGACTGCAGCAATAAGCTCAGAACACATTCAATTCAACTTACTTGCACACTAGCCTCACCTATCATTAATTAAAAAAACTGTAGAAGCCGCAAGACACCACTGGACAGCCGGATCTGATCCGCGGTCGAGGGGCTGCGACATGCAATGAAGTCTTGCTGCACCTGTACCTATTGTCAGGCCCACCAACAGGTAGTGTCTGTCGGGGTTGGTTTCCCAGGCCCCGTGAGTCAGGGGACCCGGCCGCCTGGGCCCCCTGTGCGGCCGTGCCCGTTTTATTAGAATTAAAAAAAAAAGGTAACATTTTTTTTTCGTGCGCAGGGAAAGCAGGATCTCTGTCCTGGGCCTGCTCCCCCCTCCCTGCTCCCTGCCCCAACGTGGGACAGAGGGGAAGCGCCATTGCGAGCCCACGCGCGCCAATTCAGCTTCCCCCGCGAGCGCCAATTCAGCTTCCCCGCGTCCGCCAACCCAGCTTCCCCCATGCCCACTTCCTGCCCTGGGCAGCAGCCACGGAATTAGCCCACCAGTCTCACCCCCCCAGCCGCCTACCTTATGCGCCCCCCAGCTGCCTACCTCCCTCGCCCGCCGCACCTGCCTCGGGTCTGGCGGGCAAGGAAGCAGGAGGCAGCACCCACCTGGTCAAGGTCAGGCACCCACCCACCCATTCACTCACCCACTCAGTCACTTGCCCACCCAGCCACTCACCCACCCAGTCACTCAAGTTACTCACCCACCCAGTCACTCACCCACGCAGTCACCCACCCAGTCACTCACCTACCCAGTCACTCACCCAACCACTTAGTCAGTCACCCACCCAGGCAGTCAGTAAGTCAGTCACCCACCCAGGCAGTCACCCACCCAGGCAGTCAATCAATCACCCACCCACCCAGGCTGTCAGTCAGTCAACCCACACACCCACCACCCCAGACAGTCAGTCACCCACCCAACCACCCAGGCAATCAGTCAGTCACCAACTCACCTAGGCAGTCAGTCAGTCACCCACCCAGTCAGTCACCCAAGGCAGTCTATCAGCCACCCAAGGAAGTCAATCACCCACCCACCCACTCACCCAGG
This sequence comes from Ascaphus truei, assembly GCF_040206685.1. NCBI lineage: Eukaryota > Metazoa > Chordata > Amphibia > Anura > Ascaphidae > Ascaphus > Ascaphus truei. The sequence continues at coordinate 130,359,505 of NC_134483.1, read as the reverse complement.
CAGTCAGTCACCCACCAAGACAGTCAGTCACCCACCCACCCAGCCAGTCTGTCACCCACCATGGGGGGGGCTGCTCCTTTCATTTGTCCTGGGCCCCATGGTTTCTGTTGATGGCCCTGCCTATTGTACCTATGTTATCCAGCATGTGAAGGCACCTTTGTCTGCCAGTAGTATCAAATGACTGATGCTCTGTAGCAATAATTAGCCTCTAATTAGATTAACTTAGTTGATCTCAAACCTGTTCTCAGGAATCACCAATGCACTTGAATATACTCAAGATGTGTGTTTGGGGGTTGCCTCAGATACCTGGCCTGGTTAAGGCTAAGGCCCCGGTCTCTCCGCTGTAACGCGCGCCCGCGCTTTTGGCGGCGCGTTCAGCCGATTCCCCGGTCTGCAGCTCACTGCAGGAGGAGAGACCGGGGGGGCGTGGCGGAGGAGTGACGGGGGCGCGGCCATGACGTCACCCGGCAGGTTCGCCCTCATTGGCTGAACCGCCGGGGGGCGTGCCTAATCGCTCGACGCGAGTCCTGCTCTCAATTCTATTGAGAGCAGGAGTAGCTCTCGCGCGAGCGCTGCGGCCCCCCCTCGCAGCAGGCCCGGCGCCATTGCGGGAAGGGCTCTCGTGCGTGCAGCATCCGACACAGCGGACGCTGTAGTAGGCAGCGGGGGGAAGGCCTAAGGGTCATGAGGAGTAGTTTAAGAACTTGAGATAGGGATTGGTGACATTCTTACTACAGTATGGATGGGCAGGATAAAATTCAGATTTTTTTTTATTAAACTAGACAAATGTTGGGTTCACAAATGAAAAACTTTCAGACATTTGTACAATAGTTTCAATTTAAAAAAAATGCATTTTTGGAGTTTTCTATCCTCCCCATAAGTTTTTACAAATCCAAAACCAATCGCGTTCCAAAAACAAAACACCATTTTTCTTTTTTAGAACCAAAGCCGAAACAACAGTGACAGTGCCCATCGTTAATGCTGACTACTAAAAAAGATCTAATTCCTCATTTTGTTATTAAAATGAAATATTTGTCCTCTTCAGTGTTGAAAAAATATGAAGAAACTGAAAGGTCCTATTGGTAAATTGTTATTTGTGTATGGTAAACTAAATACGTTATGGAACATTTAAAGGACACGTGGAAGGAACGTCTAGATGGAGGAATTATAGTGTATCAATTTTCAAGTGCTAAAGGTTGCAGCTTCCACACTGTAATCTATGAAAAGATGCTGCACAAGACAGGCAAAGCAACACTGTATGACAAAACAAAACAAGTCATCAAGTACTGCTTTAAATACAATGCTCTGGAACTCACTCTGGAGTTGTATAATTCTCATCACGAAGCACATGAGGCAGCTGGCAGTGGACTGCAGGGAGAATGACATCATTGTAGATTTTTTAGGGCTAATCATTTAACTGGATTAGCCCCAAAGTGCTGTGTCTAAAACCAGCTTCCCTGTCTCTTTATGCACTCCAGATGAAACACATTAGCAAAAATATGGCAAGGGACATTCACAATGCACTGTTCTACACTCTCAGCATTTTCCTCTAAATCTGCAATTAGTCTGAAGGGCCTGGGTAAATTAGGCCTCCTGATAAATGAAGCAGCACCTAGACAGGTTTTAGATTTATTGGATCTTGGATGTCCTGCTGTCCAGAAACCCCTGGCTGGATGGCAGAGAAAGGACCGGGAGAATGGAAAGACAAAAGAATGTAATCAGCAGCGAGCTGCATCATAAAACGTAGCTGAGGGAGAGAACGCTCAAAGCTGCTGACTGATTCGTTTTCAAAGTTCTGCCAGCAATGCCTTAGGCATAAAATCAAAAGAAAAAGTGAAGCCAAAAAAAAAAAAATTATAATATTAAATGTTTCTAATAAAAAAAATGGAATGGGAGGTTAAAAAACAAAAAATCTTCTAAAGTTCCTACATTAAAAAATCAGAGAACATACATGCGAGTCAGAAAACCTCACAGAGTTTCAGTGGGCTTGGTTGAGAGTCCTATTAACTTTTTATTTCTGGCACTGTATAAATATATGATTGTGACTCTCTTTAATAATGTGTCCTCTAATCTTACCCTAAAATGTGCTTTGGAAGGAAGATGTGGATATTTTATTTTATTCTTATCCATACCATTTTTACAGCCGATTTACTTGATTAAGTTATTGATCAAGCTATAGTGATGGTCCCTATCTATGGTGATGACCTTATCTATAGTGATGTCCCTATCTATAGTGATGGCCCCTATCTATTGTATGGGTATGGTCCCTATCTATGGTGATGGTGCCTTCGCTATCTATGGTGATGGTCCCTTTCGACAGCGATAGTCCCTATCTATGGTGATAGTCGAAATCTATTGTGATGGTCGCTATTTATAGTGATGGTCCCTATCTATAGTGATGGTGCCTATCTATGGCGATGGATGGTCCATATTGATGGCTATAGTCCCTATCTATAATGATGGGCCCTATCTATGTTGATGGTCCAAATCTATAGTGATGGTCTCTATCTATAGGGATGGTCCCTAGCTAAAATGATGGTCCATATCTATAGTGATGGTCCCTATCTATGGCGATGGTTCCTATCTTTTGGCTTTGTACAATTGGCCTCTTCTGCAGATTAGAATCAGCCATTTAACATTAAAAAATGTGTTTTTTTCCAACAAGGTCTCTGAAAATTTGAGTACATGTCAATCATAAGACTGACAAGATTAACCCCTTAGATGCTATTGCATTGGGTTCAGTATACTGTAGAAGTTATTTTCCCTGAGTAAAGTATATGTTCATTAAGTCAAGTGTATGCAGGAATGTCTCAATAATACAACTCATTAGAAAAAGGCGAAATGACACATATTTTAGCATCTATTAACATGTATATATATAATTATTTATGATATTTATAATGCTACTAAATATGATGAATTTGTACATAATACCACGCTCCTCCCTATAGAAGTTTGTTGCTGGTAAAAAGATAGGCCTTACATATAGAAAAACAAAAAGAACGATTCCTGCACTCCTACCAATTAGGCTAAAATAAAATAATAATCTCAGGGTAAAGGGTAATTTTGTTTAACCCTTTGGCCAAAGCATTTATAAGCCTGCATGCCACGACAAGGCATACCTGTAATGCAGGTTCCTACACTGAATATATGTAATAATTGTCCCATGGACCTGTGCAAAAATGTGTGAACGCCCTGAAGGGGTTAAATAAAGCATAAGCTTATGTATTAGTGCAATTAAAACCTGTCCAAAGTCAGGTTACTGATTTTGGCCAGATTTTAATTGCACTTCTCACATAAGCTTATGCTTTATTTAACCCCTTCAGGGCATTCACATATTTTTTCACAGGTCCATGGGACGGTTATTACATATACTGTATTCAGTGTAGGTACCTGCATTACAGGTATGCCTTGTCGTGGCATACAGGCTTATAAATGATTTGGCCAAAGGGTTTAACAAAATTACCCCTTTTTATGAGATTATTATTTTATCCTAATTGGTAGAAGCGCAAGAATCGTTCTTTTTATTTTAAAATATGATGAATGTATATTTTCTATACAGTGATTTCTGCCGTATCTGTTACACAGTAAGTGGTTGTCTGCATGCATTTATATCTAGCTCTGTTTAAAGCTCACTCAGTACTAGGGCCCTAGAATATTGAAGGATGGATAAAGATTTTATATCAAAGTTTGGGAACAAGAGTTATTAAATCATGAATATTATGCTAATTTCTCATAAATGTGCCTGTTGTGAATGTCTTTTTGCAGCTAAATAACGTGGTCTTAAATCTTTTTTTTGCTGAGATACAATGCTCCCATTACGGAGAGCACTACAGTATTTGTATGGACAAACAAACGCACCCTCATACTAGCAGAGTTAGGGTTTAAGGCTAGGTGCCTTTGGCTGCAATCCCAGTTGTTCCTCGTTCAATTACACTGTCAAGGGAGACGCACGCTCAAGGAATCTGGATCATTTGGGTCGTGTAAGTAAATATTTCTTATGTGGATTCATGAACAGTGATTATTTTTCCACATGAAAGTTGTTTATTTTCCCTCTATAAGCGTAGTTCAGATGTTATGTCGGCTAGTGGAGATGGGGATATCTTGGTGCTTATAGATCTTGCCTCCGTACTTTCCATTTCCTGCCCTCATCATACTGACAATATTACGCTTTGATTATGAGTTGATATATACTCTTTTAATCAGGACACCTCACACAGATTATTATCATATTCTGACCCTACCATTTATAATACTCCTGTTGGACTTCTTATTACATGGATTTGTCTTAAAAGTTTACATTGATATGTACAAATATCCTGGAATGGTCAAAGTCTGAAGTAACTGTATTTCTGGGATTCACTTCCTTGGCTGATCAGCAGGGCTGACTTCCACTCTCTGATAAGGTAGGGACCATCCAGACCTATCTGGTGCAATTCGCAGAAGAGCACTTTCAAAAGTCCAGCTGAAAAGTCCTGCTCTCCACTTCTCCGGCACTACTACTGTCCCGTAGCATAAAACACTTTTGAATTTCCCGCTGGCAAGGCTCTTAGCCTCATTTTTGGGTGTCTCCGACAAAGCCTCAGAGCACACTGCTTAGATGAACTAGGATCAGAATGAGCTGTGGAGCGTTGATTAGGTTCCAATTATCTAGCTTCCCCGCTGCCATATGAAAGCATGGTAGAGGGGATGCCAACCAATCACAGCATGGATGCTGTTCACGGACCAATCAGTAACTGAGGGTTCGCCTGCACTGGCCAATCAGGGCTGGGGCATGTTTAGAAAGTTAAAAGGCTCATGGAGGGAAGTTCAAATGTACCAATTAGAGCAGTGGCTACTAGAAGGGATCAGCAATGGCTTCCCCCGGCTGATAGGATATCTCGCGTTGGCCTAGTGCTGCTCTGGCTGGGGAGGAAGCCATTTGCTCTGCTTTTCAGGTGGATTGTCCCCCTGGCCTGATCTCTACCCCATGACACTTTATTCTTTATCCTTGCACATCTCCTCTCCCTCAAGCCATTTTCTCCAGACATGCGGTCTGCACAAAGGGTTTCTCATCCCTGCATGTCCAGAGATGCTGGCTCTACTTTATTGTTACACAAAACACTTTTTTTTAACTTGCAGTTACATTACACACAGTTATAAAGAATACATTTTTACATAAGATGCAAGGGGCTCCCGGGCATGTATTAACAGGGTAGCCATGGGTCTTGTGGCCAGATGAGCCCCAGGGAAGGTGACAGAGGACAGGGACCGGACTTAGCCTTTATTGTACTGGTCCCTGAGCCCCTTTGCATCACATATACACTATTAATACTACTAGTACTGGTGTGCCCAGCGTTCCCAAGCGAGAGCTCAATGTCATCAACCTTCTTCTGGTGTCTGATGATAAGGTATCTCATGTGTCTGATGATGCAGGTCTCTCATGTGTCTGATGATACAGGTGTAGACCCCTTTCCCTATGACTAAGGGAACTACGCGTGCTGCTCTACCTGTGGGTGTGCAGGTGGCCAAAGCCTCCACTTCTGGGAGCCTGGGGTGATCACTCTCTCTCTGTTCGGTGCAGCGCCTCCACCTATGAGGGATCCCAGCAGGGTGGGGTGGTCCCACATAGGACTCAAAAACCGCTATACAAATGAGTATAATATAACTTCTTTACTACTCACACTATAGTGGCGGCCGATCTGAGTCTAATTTGGCTAGATCCGCGGCTCTCAGATTATCCTGGTTAGGTGCGTTTTTTTGTCGTTTTCGCCCGGAGTGAACTGCGTTATTTTCGCTTGTGATATTAGCATTTTATTCTCGCTGTCTGCAATACTGCAATGCCGTGTAAAAACTCATGGGGGCGTTTGCGAGCTGTTGTCTTGGAAGTCCAATACCTTCGCGGTTCAACCTACGTCAGTACACAGTCTGTGTGTGCGTGCGCAGTAATTCTAAATTTGCATATTTAAAGTATACATGGATTTGCAGTGCTGTGCTGCTGTACAGTATGTCTCAGTATGTCTCATTTTAAAATTGTTGAAATGCATAGGTGTGTACTGTACTGTAACAGTGTCACATTTCGGCATATACAGCGCTCTCCCCTCGCTCAGGATAATTAACTGCACTGCAGGGTATTTCAACTTCTTATCTTCTCTACAATGCAGTACATCTCTCCCACACCATTCCTTTGAACGTGTGTCTGGTTTCAATCACATTCCTGCTTGACAGCAGGAATTTACTGCACATGCACCTGTAACTTCACCCACCACTGCTTGCTTGCCTGAGTGAGTGACCAAAAAAAAATGTACATTTTTTTTTATTGTAATTTTTTTTTCTCCACAAGCCTGCAAAAACCATCTTACTGTATTACGATATTCAATCTGTGCTGTAGCTTTTGACTGCGACCCTGTGCGTTTGACTGCACATGGTTAATTTGTGTGCTTTTTACGTACTGTATTTGGGGGTGTATTATTATGATGAACTTCCTTTTGAAATTAAAGTATGTCTTTAGCTTTGAACTTCATGCAGCTGTACCCTGTAGCCCCCTCCCCCACGAACGCTAGCTCAAGGATTTGAAATTCCACGGAGTCGTTAATTTTCTGAATCTTGCCATTATGTTCTTAATCCGTCCATAGCCGAGCTACAAAGCCTCACTGCGCCTGCGTGTAATCCTTTTTGAGATGGGAGCTGCTTACTGCGCATGAGTCACCCACCCCCCCCCCTCTCTCCACAGAGTCGTTAATTTACTGAATCTTGCCATTGTGTTCTGAATCCGTCCATAGCCGAGCTGCAAAGCCTCACTGCGCCTGCATGTAATCCTTTTTGAGATGGGAGCTGCTTACTGCGCATGAGTCACCCAAGCCCCCCCCTCTCCACAGAGTCGTTAATTTACTGAATCTTGCCATTGTGTTCTGAATCCGTCCATAGCCGAGCTACAAAGCCTCACTGCGCCTGTGTGTAATTCTCTTTGAGATGGGAATTTTGAGGCTTTGTTTACGGCAACGCTTTGAAAAATCCCTTCTCGAATCTGATTTGCACAGAGCATCACCTCTCTATGCGCCTGTGTGTAATCTTCTTTCGGATGGGAGCTAGTTTATTCCTGCTCATGTGCCTGTAACTTCACCCACCACTGCTTGCTTGAGTGCCCCCCCCCAAAATTTTTAATTATGATTTTTTAACTGTTATTTTATCCACAAGCCTGCAAAAACAATCTTGATATTACGATATTAAATCTGTGCGTTTGCCTGCACATGGTTGATTTGTGTGCTTTTTATGTACTGTATTTGGTGGGTGTAGGGATCAAATTACAGTATTATGATGAACTGCCTTTTGAAATTACTGTACTCTACAGTATGTTATTTCTTTGAACTGCTGCACAACTAATCCTTCATCCCTCCCCCACGCACACACAAACTCTTATCGACAGACACCTCCACAGAGTCATTCATTTTCTGAAGTTAGTTAGTCATTGTGTTTTTTATCCGTCCCTAGCCGAGCGTCAATCGCCTCACTGCGCCTGCATGTACTCTAATCCTTTTAGAGATGGGAGCTTGCTGCTTACTGCGCATGAGTCACCCAACTCCCTCTCTCCACAGAGTCGTTAATTTTATGACGTTAGTTAGTCATTGGGTTTTTAATCCGTCCCTAGCCGAGCGTCAATCGCCTCACTGCGCCTGCGTGTACTCTAATCCTTTTAGAGATGGGAGCTTGCTGCTTACTGCGCATGAGTCACCCAACCCCCTCTCTCCACAGAGTCGTTCATTTTCTGAATATTGCCATTGTGTTCTTAATCCGTCCATAGCCGAGCTACAAAGCCTCAGTGCGCCTGCGTGTAATCCTCTTTTAGATGGGAGCTACCTGATTACTGCACATGACTCAGCCTTCCCCCCCCCAACCCTTTCAAGCTTTGTTTACGGTAACGCTTTGGAAAATCCCTTCTTGATTTTGAAATGTAAATCTGATTTGCACAGCATTCTGAGAATTGAGAGTTAAAAAAAACATTAACTGATTCATGTTGTTTTGTCATTCATTATTATTCATTAGTGTACTGTAGGGGTGGGTGGGGGGTGTGGTTTTTGTCAATGATTATGATTAGCAGGAATGTGAATAAATATTTATTTTATTTTATTAGGAACCAAAAAATACAAATATAAAAATAATCATGAATAATACATAATGCAGTCTATATTAAGTTCTTCTGGCAGATAGAAATTGGATAAACATTTAGAAAACATTTGTAAAACATGGGGAAACATGAATAATGCAAATTTATAAGAATATTATTTAATAATATATACTGTAATGTATAATATATATATATTAATATTATTTTTTCCGTCTTTATCTTGTTCCTCATTCTGTGTACAGTACAGTAGTTCATTGAGAGAGGAGAGGTTTTGTGTACATCATTACTGCTGTTTATATACTGTACATTTTACTGTACAAACAGATTAGACTGGTCACAACACCCCACCTCCCCCCAGGCCACCCTTTTTTCCTGAAGCGACAAGAAAACAAAAAATTAGTGCAGTTATGTGCCTACTGTATTATGGCATTGTGTGTTGTGTAGTACTACTGTACATGGCTGGTGCTGCTTTCTCTGGAATGAAAAAAATTGAGCAGTTAGTAGGCAGTTACTGTAGTACTGTCAAACTAGTCTATACTTGAACTACTGTATACTCTGACTACTGTTAAATACTATGTACTGTAACCTGATTGCTGGTGCTGCTCTCTTTGTAAAAAAAAAGCTGTAACTACTGTATACTCTGACTATTGGGAAAGAAAAAATCTGTGCCATACTTACCTGTATCATACTGTACTTACAATACTACAGCGCAGTACTACTTTCCTGATGCTTGCCCATTACGCGTGATCACAATGGGCAACACAGGGGCAATATGGTCTATATATTTATTGCAGCGTTCCACGGTGAGTACATCGTTCCAAAAACTCATTATGCCTTTCAACAACTCGTCCTTTTTGGAGGGTTTCGCCACTTTCCGGATATGGTCCTTCAGCTGATGCCATACTATTTCGATCGGATTGAAGTCTGGCGATCTGTCATTGGAAAAAAAGGACAATTAGTTTAAGAGATACAGTCACAGTTAAAACAGTGGGAAAAAAATGAGACACGGTTACCGCACTTACTCCACTGGCATCTTCACCAAGTTGATACCGCGCTCAAGGATATGCGCTGTTGACGCGGTTTGCTTCGGATCGTTGTCCTGATAGAAGCGGTTACCATTCGGGAACTCGCGTGTGATGTATTGCACTATCTCAGGGAATGTTGTCTTGGAAGAAAGCTTTATTCATGATTACTATAGCAAGAAAAGAAAAGTGCTCAAAAAACTGCACAATAGTACAGTACAGTGCATACAGTAAGGCTACACTAGTAAAGTACAGTGCCTCAGGCTACATTATATTTCATATATTTTACCTTCAAAGATGACAATGCATCCTGGTCCACGCCTAGAGATGGCACCCCACACATGCAGCTTCACGGGGTGTTTTGGCCGTGTTTTGGCCGCTTGCAAATCTCTCCAGCGACACAGTAGACTCGTCAGTGAAGATGCAATCCTGGAAAGTTTCCCCACTGTCGATCCATGCCTGGGCCTGGACCACTCTTTTGATTTTGTTTGTGTCCCTTATCATGGGGTACGCTCTGTAATGACAAGGAATAAATAATTTTAGCGGTACAGTACAGTTTCCTAAACAACACTTTTACCTCCTGTACTGTCCAGTACTAACCTCACACGTCCATATTTCCATTCAATGCTGCGTCTCATCTTCTTTATGCTGGTCTCGGATACAGTGAGATTGTGATTTTCCTGCAGAGTGTATTTGACACTTAATGCACTCTTCTCATCATTCTCCTCACTTATTTTGTCCACCAGAAGAGTTGTCTCCCTACAATGTAAAGAAAAACAATCCGGTAAGTAAAAATATTAGAGACAGTAGATCAACAGGATACAATATATTGTTCTATTTATATGCAGCAATATAAAAAATATATATACTGTTGTAATATAAATATAAAAAATATATATACAGTTGTAATATAAATATAAATATACAAAATATATATAATGTTGTACTATAAATATAAATATAAAAAATATATATAATGTTGTAATATAAATATAAATATACAAAATATATATCCTGTTGTAATATAAATATAAATATACAAAATATATACTGTAAACTGTTGTAATATAAATATACAAAATATATATACTGTTGTAATATAAATATAAATATAAAAATATAAATAATGTTGTAATATAAATATACAAAATATATATCCTGTTATAATATAAATATAAATATACAAAATATATACTGTATACTGTTGTAATATAAATATAAATATAAAATATATATATACAGTTGTAATATAAATATAAATATACAAAATATATATACAGTTGTAATATAAATATAAATATACAAAATATATATACAGTTGTAATATAAAAATAAATATACAAAATATATATCCTATTGTAATATAAATATAAATATACAAAATATATATCCTGTTGTAATATAAATATACATTTTTTGATCTAATTTTTAAAAAAAAGTTTTATAAATATACTTAGGCGTTAGTTACCCTTGGTGCCCTTTTGCGTTCTCGTTTTTTTCCGTGTGCATGATAGCTCACGGTGGTTGCTGGCACAATGAGGCCAGAAGTAGCTAACCAGCGTTGGATAGCAGCAATTTGGTGTCCGCTCGTGTACATCTCCTTAATTCGCATGCTGAGATCCTTGGAAATCTTTTTAACAACCATTGCTGCGAGTAGATAGAAATACAAACACAAGAATCTATATTCGATGTTTAGTCGATGTGTATTCAATGTGCAGTGAATCCACAAAATGGATAGTGTATTTATACGGTAATGACTCACATTAGAGTACGCCCACTTTCAACACCTGTACCTCGCTGCCATGCATAAAAGGTTACACACTTTGCATAGCCCACCACTCGATGATCTTTATCTGAACTTGCCCTTGTCCAGATACTGCATTATTCCATCTGCTTCCATGGATCAACCCCGATTCTACGGACGCAGTAACCCACTCGCCTCTGCCGTGCCTGTCAAGCAGAAAAAGCGATAGGCGGTTGCTGTTTCCACGCCAAGGCAAAAGTGACAGGCTAAGGCCAATAAAGAAAACCTTCTGCTGACCCCAAAAGCTAGGGGTTTTCATAGACGTCAGCCTTATTATGTCAAGAAGATAAACGGTGATGTACTCTCGATGCAAAACGATTGGCAGCCAACCCATCGAAACCGCAGACCACTTCCTCACATACGCTTCGACGACTCTGCTGCCGCTGTCCCAGAAATCTTCAGCCTGTCTTCTCCACCCCTCATCCTCGATGCTGCCGCCGCCCTCCCGGAAACCCACAGGCTATCCTCTCCAGTTCTATCCGACGACGCTGCCTCTGAAACCCACGGGTCACTTTCTCCTTTGCTCTTAGACGACTCTGCTTCTTGCCCGGAAATCCAAAGGTCACTTTCTCCATCCCTCTTCGACGACGCTGCCGCTTCTCCTCTACCAGATATCCACAGGTCACCTCCTCCACCCTTCTTCGTCGACGCCGCCGCTTCTCTCCATGGAACCCCCATCTCATCCTTCATTGCACCCATCCACCCAGATGTCCACACGCCATGCACAAGAAGCAGCTCGTTAGACCGGATGCTGAATGGGATAAGTGTGGATCTCCCCGGGAACTCTATTGTGCTGGCAAAGATAGATCTGCTTCTGGAGACAATGCTAAATGTGGAGCAACGGATGCTACATATGGATCAACGGATGATACATATGGATCAACGGATGGATCGACGGATAGAGAAGATAGAGGCTGACATAGCGGGTATACATCATTTGCTCGGTGTTAATGCCCTGTTTCCCCAACGCCGGAGCAGGGGGGTGACATGGATGTGATGAATGGGAGCATCGACCCCCTTCCATCACCATGCGCACCCCCTCCACCAGAAGATGTAGTGTACATGTATGCCGTTGAGGAGAACATGACTACCCCATCAAGACCACGCCAGGAGACAACACGGCTACCAAGACCGGAGGAAAGCTTCCTCCCAGACAACCTACCATCGCCCGTCGCCTCAAGCACACCCGCTCGCAGAAGACCTACATTCGCTCTCATCGATACAGTGCCTGACATCACCTTGTGCGATCTTCCACCGGCGCTCAGGGAGAAGTATAGGGTGATGAGTGCTGGTGCACCCCACAAGTATGCCTTGTTACTTTTTAAGCACCATGTTCCCTACTCGTTGTACTACGACTGGGCCTTCAGAGTGAACTACGAAGGAAATCGCGTAAAAAAGGCGCTTCCTGCCAATTTAAGAAAGAACATTCTGGATGAAATGCGGCGCTTTTATCCAATTGCAGATCCTGTAATGAAAGGCGTTCGAGTCTGCAATAATGGCGTTTTGCGCCATGCAAGGAATCGGCCATGGACGGACAATGTGGTGGACTTTCTGGTTTAATCACGGGAACTGTAAGACCATACTGTTGTGCTGAACTGTGCTGTACATGTTTTGACCTGCTGAACTTAAATAAAGGAGATGTTGTTGTGTGTTTTTTAACTTGTATTTATACAGAAATGTTTTAACTTGCTGTACACACACACAGTACCTGCACAATTCCAGTCCCTGAGGGCCGCAAACAGGCACGGTTTTCAAAGTTTACCCTGAAAACCGGGCCTGTTTGCTGCCCTCGAGGACTGTACTGGTGCAGACTGTTTTGCACACCATCCCACTGTATATGTTTTGACTTGCCGTTCTTTAATAAAGGAGATGTTGCGTTTTGTATATTTTATGAATAAAGAATTTGTTTTTAAAACATGTGACTGTAAACCATACTGACTGACATAAATGTTTTCCCAACTGTAGCAGTAAACCATACACCTGTTGATGTTTTGAATTGCTGTGCACTTAAAATGTTTCTACATTGTACAGTATTTGTAAATAAATGTTTTTGTACTTACTCCACCAATAAAAGAACATGTTGATTTGTTTTACATTGTTCCATTGGCTCCTTTGCTACTGTAACAAAATTACAGTGTTTCTTGAATGTACACTACTGTCCAGGCACACTGTACTGTATACTGTAGGCATGCTCAGTACAAGAGTATTACAAAAAATAGAAGACACATACAGTACTGTACTGTACTGTATGTACTGGCACTGTATAGAAGACACATACTGTATGTACTGTACAGGCGTACCCCGCATTAACGTACGCAATGGGACCGGAGCATGAATGTAAAGCGAAAATGTACTTAAAGTGAAGCACTACCTTTTTTCCCACTTATCGATGCATGTACTTTACTGCAATCGTCATATACGTGCATAACTGATGTAAATAACACATTTGTAACAGACTCTATAGTCTCCCCGCTTGCGCACTGCTTCGGTACAGGTAGGGAGCCGGTATTGCTGTTCAGGATGTGCTGACAGGCGCATGCGCGAGCTGCCATTTGCCTATTGAGCGATATGTACTTACTCGCGAGTGTACTTAAAGTGAGTGTCCTTAAACCAGGGTATGCCTGTACAGTACTTTAATGCATGTAGAATAAATGCATAGTTTAAATTTTTTCGGGTTTATTACACAGTATACTGTTTATAAAAAAGTATTGTATACTGTACGGCCGGAAAACATCAGCATACTGTTTCAGGTACAGTATTCTATCCTAATCAATAACAACGGCCACTAAACTGTAGACTCCGGTACGTGGGTTTTTCAATCCGATTCAGCAATGTGCAGGCACTATTACACAAAGCGATATTATCCATCGAAATCCCTCCATTAGCCATTTTCTTTTCTGAGGAAAAACAAAAAGAAAAGTTTTACTGTAATGGTCAGCCCCCTAAAGAAGTTCCCAGCCAGTCCCACCAATAATTTTCTCGGGGGGCGTCTCCTGTTCACATGCGCATGCGCCTACCATCGATGTAATGACATGCATATGCGTTTCAAGAAGGTTCCAATGCGCATGCGCCTAGCGTTCCACCAATTGTTCAGTATCTGTAGTAGAGTACTGTAGAAGCCGCTCAGCCAATGATATTGCTTACAGGAGAATCGCTTGACTTTTGAATCGCACCGATATTGATACTGTATTGTCAAAATAAAAAAAACACAGAAAATAATACGGCAACAATACTCACCATAGAATTTCCCATTCAGCTGGCGCCGGCGCCGGTCCACTGCCAGTCCAGTGTTCTTGATCATCCACATCGATAGTTTGCAGTGGGACTAGTCCACCTGTAGTCAGCTGATGAGGCTGGAAATTGCTTAGGTACATGCAAGCTTGATCGAAACTGCACGCGAAATCCGGCTCAGGCGTTCTGGATAGACAGCAAGGCTTGTCACTGTCGGTGGGACCGTCATTGGAAGCCGGTGCATTGCTTGGCAGTGAATGTCGTTTCTTAGTTGGTTTTAACATGACCCTTTGCCTTTTTCCGTCTGCATGATCATAGATACAGGAAAAAGCCGGTGATACACACCAATACCCTCCAACAAATTGTGGCTCAATACGATAAAAACAGGGATCGCTACATAACCATTTCCTTATTGCACGCTTCCACGTATGAGGAGCTGGCGAAAATTTGTAAAAGTCATAGTTTTCGATAAAATACTGATAAATTTGTACAACTGTTGCCATCTTATCATCTGTTGCATTAATCGCGGCCCATATCAAATACGCGTAACTTCTGTCGGGTTTTTGGAAAACGGGCTGCACTTGAACACTCATGGCGGGCGGCAGGTCTCTGGAGAATACTGTAACCAAAACTGGTCTTTGTCTTTCTTTAATATGAAAAGCCTAAATTGATACATTTTTTGCAACCTCTTCTTTCAGTCTCAAGGCCAAGTTACAATAGCACACTGTGGTATCTTTTTTAAACGAAACACCTGCAAGTCAACACATTTTACCTTCCTGAACACACACAGGACCTGCACAATTCCAGTCCCTGAGGGCCGCAAACAGGCCCGGTTTTCAAAGGTTACCCTGAAAACCGGGCCTGTTTGCTGCCCTTGAGGACTGTACTGGTACAGACTTTTTTGCACACCATCCCACTGTATATGTTTTGACTTGCCGTTCTTTAATAAAGGAGATGTTGCGTTTTGTATATTTTATGAATAAAGAATTTGTTTTTAAAACATGTGACTGTAAACCATACTGACTGACATAGATGTTTTCACAACTGTAGCAGTAAACCATACACCTGTTGATGTTTTGAATTGCTGTGCACTTAAAATGTTTCTACATTGTACAGTATTTGTAAATAAATGTTTTTGTACTTACTCCACCAATAAAAGAACATGTTGATTTGTTTTACATTGTTCCATTGGCTCCTTTGCTACTGTAACAAAATTACAGTGTTTCTAGAATGTACACTACTGTCCAGGCACACTGTACTGTATACTGTAGGCATGCTCAGTACAAGAGTATTAAAAAAAATAGAAGACACATACAGTACTGTACTATACTGTATGTACTGGCACTGTATAGAAGACACATACTGTATATACAGTACTGTAATACATGTAGAATAAATGCATAGTTTTTATTTTTTCATTTTTATTACACAGTATACTGTTTATAAAAAAGTATTGTATACTGTACGGCCGGAAAACATCAGCATACTGTTTCAGGTACAGTATTCTATCCTAATCAATAACAACGGCCACTAAACTGTAGACTCCGGTACGTGGGTTTTTCAATCCGATTCAGCAATGTGCAGGCACTGTTACACAAAGCGATATTATCCATCGAAATCCCTCCATTAGCCATTTTCTTTTCTGAGGAAAAACAAAAAGAAAAGTTTTACTGTAATGGTCAGCCCCCTAAAGAAGTTCCCAGCCAGTCCCACCAATAATTTTCTCGGGGGGCGTCTCCTGTTCAAATGCGCATGCGCCTACCGTCGATGTAATGACACGCATATGCGTTTCAAGAAGGTTCCAATGCGCATGCGCCTAGCGTTCCACCAATTGTTCAGTATCTGCAGTAGAGTACTGTAGAAGCCGCTCAGCCAATGATATTGCTTACAGGAGAATCGCTTGATTTTGAATTGCACCAATATTGATACTGTATTGTCAAAATAAAAAAAAACACAGAAAATAATACGGCAACAATACTCACCATAGAATTTCCCATTCAGCTGGCGCCAGCGCCGGTCCACTGCCAGTCCAGTGTTTTTGATCATCCACATCGATAGTTTGCAGCAGGACTAATACACCTGTAGTCAGCTGATGAGTCTGGAAATTGCTTAGGTACATGCAAGGTTGATCGAAACTGCACGCGAAATCCGGCTCAGGCGTTCTGGATAGACAGCAAGGCTTGTCACTGTCGGTGGGACCGTCATTGGAAGCCGGTGCATTGCTTGGCAGCGACTGTCGTTTCTTAGTTGGTTTTAACACGACCCTTCGCCTTTTGCCATCTACATGATCATAGATACAGGAAAAAGCCGGTGATACACACCAATACCCTCCAACAAATTGTGGCTCAATACGATAAAAACAGGGATCGCTACATAACCTTTTCCTTATTGCATGCTTCCACGTATGAGGAGCTGGCGAAAATTTGTAAAAGTCATAGTTTTCGATAAAATACTGATAAATTTGTACAACTGTTGCCATCTTATCATCTGTTGCATTAATCGCGGCCCATATCAAATACGCGTAACTTCTGTCGGGTTTTTGGAAAACGGGCTGCACTTGAACACTCATGGCGGGCGGCAGGTCTCTGGAGAATACTGTAACCAAAACTGGTCTTTGTCTTTCTTTAATATGAAAAGCCTAAATTGATACATTTTTGCAACCTCTTCCTTCAGTCTCAAAGCCAAGTTACAATAGCACACTGTGGTATCTTTTTTAAACGAAACACCTGCAAGTCAACACATTTTACCTTCCTGAACACACACAGGACCTGCACAATTCCAGTCCCTGAGGGCCGCAAACAGGCACGGTTTTCAAAGGTTACCCTGAAAACCGGGCCTGTTTGCTGCCCTTGAGGACTGTACTGGTACAGACTTTTTTGCACACCATCCCACTGTATATGTTTTGACTTTCCGTTCTTTAATAAAGGAGATGTTGCGTTTTGTATATTTTATGAATAAAGAATTTGTTTTTAAAACATGTGACTGTAAACCATACTGACTGACATAAATGTTTTCACAACTGTAGCAGTAAACCATACACCTGTTGATGTTTTGAATTGCTGTCCACTTAAAATGTTTCTACATTGTACAGTATTTGTAAATACATGTTTTTGTACTTACTCCACCAATAAAGGAACATGTTGATTTGTTTTACATTGTTCCATTGGCTCCTTTGCTACTGTAACAAAATTACAGTGTTTCTAGAATGTACACTACTGTCCAGGCACACTGTACTGTATACTGTAGGCATGCTCAGTACAAGAGTATTAAAAAAAATAGAAGACACATACAGTACTGTACTATACTGTATGTACTGGCACTGTATAGAAGACACATACTGTATGTACAGTACTGTAATACATGTAGAATAAATGCATAGTTTTTATTTTTTCATTTTTATTACACAGTATACTGTTTATAAAAAAGTATTGTATACTGTACGGCCGGAAAACATCAGCATACTGTTTCAGGTACAGTATTCTATCCTAATCAATAACAACGGCCACTAAACTGTAGACTCCGGTACGTGGGTTTTTCAATCCGATTCAGCAATGTGCAGGCACTGTTACACAAAGCGATATTATCCATCGAAATCCCTCCATTAGCCATTTTCTTTTCTGAGGAAAAACAAAAAGAAAAGTTTTACTGTAATGGTCAGCCCCCTAAAGAAGTTCCCAGCCAGTCCCACCAATAATTTTCTCGGGGGGCGTCTCCTGTTCAAATGCGCATGCGCCTACCGTCGATGTAATGACACGCATATGCGTTTCAAGAAGGTTCCAATGCGCATGCGCCTAGCGTTCCACCAATTGTTCAGTATCTGCAGTAGAGTACTGTAGAAGCCGCTCAGCCAATGATATTGCTTACAGGAGAATCGCTTGATTTTGAATTGCACCAATATTGATACTGTATTGTCAAAATAAAAAAAAACACAGAAAATAATACGCCAACAATACTCACCATAGAATTTCCCATTCAGCTGGCGCCAGCGCCGGTCCACTGCCAGTCCAGTGTTTTTGATCATCCACATCGATAGTTTGCAGCAGGACTAATACACCTGTAGTGAGCTGATGAGGCTGGAAATTGCTTAGGTACATGCAAGCTTGATCGAAACTGCACGCGAAATCCGGCTCAGGCGTTCTGGATAGACAGCAAGGCTTGTCACTGTCGGTGGGACCGTCATTGGAAGCCGGTGCATTGCTTGGCAGTGAATGTCGTTTCTTAGTTGGTTTTAACATGACCCTTCGCCTTTTGCCATCTACATGATCATAGATACAGGAAAAAGCCGGTGATACACACCAATACCCTCCAACAAATTGTGGCTCAATACGATAAAAACAGGGATCGCTACATAACCTTTTCCTTATTGCATGCTTCCACGTATGAGGAGCTGGCGAAAATTTGTAAAAGTCATAGTTTTCGATAAAATACTGATAAATTTGTACAACTGTTGCCATCTTATCATCTGTTGCATTAATCGCGGCCCATATCAAATACGCGTAACTTCTGTCGGGTTTTTGGAAAACGGGCTGCACTTGAACACTCATGGCGGGCGGCAGGTCTCTGGAGAATACTGTAACCAAAACTGGTCTTTGTCTTTTTTTAATATGAAAAGCCTAAATTGATACATTTTTGCAACCTCTTCCTTCAGTCTCAAGGCCAAGTTACAATAGCACACTGTGGTATCTTTTTTAAACGAAACACCTGCAAGTCGACACATTACTGAAGCGCATGCGCATTACAATTCATGAATATCTGCCATCTGGCGGACACGCGAAGAATTGCAACCTATTAAATCCGAACCATTCTCAATAAATGCATCAACCGCGCGTCAACCGCGCATGACCCGTGGCTGAGAACGCAAAATGAATGCGGCATGCTCCAGGTGAAGTGCGTTGCATTCCAGGAAAAAGCCAGGGAAAAACCGGCGATTTGTTAGACTCAGATGAGCCGCAGCAGTATAACAATAACAGACCCACAATATAATATCACAATGCAATATGCAAACACAAAGTACTGAGGGTGCCCTAGGCACCTAAACACCCGGTGTCCATGAAACAGTCCCACCCAAAGTGTGAGTTAGTGCTACTCCTATGTGAATCGTTGTTGCACTTATATACCTTCCTGGGCACTCCTGTACCCAGGTAGAGCCGATGGATCAAAGGGTCGGGCAGGTCCCATTTCGTGGGGCCTCCAACACCAATCCCCTCTCTCTTTATGAGTCCCAATCCGCCTTGTGAGGCGAGCTCCAGCTGGAGTCTCTCACCTAAAGTCTATGTGGACCTGTGACCTGGTCCCAGAATTCAGGGCACCACGTGGCCGTCCGGTTACCGATGCAATAGCACTTCTATTTACTAATGGTGAAGCGTCCCTATCTGGGGGCCATCCCTGCAACACTTTGCTGGGGGTGAGTTAGGGCCCAGCAGGGGCCTAAGGGGCAAGCCTAGGCCTAGTTAAAGGAAGCACTGCTCCCTGGACACTACCTGCTCCGTTGCCTCCTCAGTTAGGACTGAGCGCGCTGGCTCCTCTCCCAGGGGATATCCTGTTTCTCTCCCCTGCCTGACACCCATTGGCTGGTACAGTGCCATGTGTTAATCCCTCCCCCTGAGGACTCTAGGATATGTACTCACTCTGCAGGCTATGTGGATCCTGTTCAAGATGGCCACCACGCTATTTCCGCAAGGAATTATGGGACTTGTAGTTTCCAAAGCCTTTTTCAGGCCATCCAAGATGGCCACCGCGACGCTTGCCACTGCGCATGCGCCCCACTTCTGCAATGGCTGCCGCACACTCCCGATCTGCGTGCAGCTCTGGCGGCCTCTGATCAGCCAGGCAGCTCCCCCCCGCACCGGAGGTAAAAAGGGGGAACTCGGCTACACAGGTCTCTCATGTGTCTGTTGATACAGGTCTCCCAGTTCTATGTCATCTATAGGCCACTCAGAGTCGGAGAGAGCAAAAAATTAGCACACTGAGGAGCCTATGCTATAAGCACTCATAAAAAATTCACCAGCAAATTTAAATTGCCATTTTTGACAGCGTTGCTATCACGGTAAGCAGAAAGCCCTGAATACCAGTGATAGCAACATTTCAATAAATGGCGAGTAGCCGGCACTGAAATGATCTGGTCTCCGACAACGGCTCACCCAGCAAGTTCTTTCTGCTGCACAGAGAGAGAGAGATGCCTCTCTCTCTGCACAAATCTCACCTGAAATAAAAATATTTACATTTTAGTTTTATTAGTGTAGCCCTTGGACCCCCACCCTAAGTGAGATTAGGTACTGCTACTAGTGTCTTTTGCAAGGTAGTGCATACCTGTGAGATAACAGGAGGGCTGAGTTGCTCCGCGGTGGTGTAGGGAGAATCAGCAGGACAGGCTTTCAGGGTTCTTCGCTCATGGTCAGTGCCTCTAGTCAGCATGGATCCTGTGTTTGCGGGATGGTCCATACTGACACTATGTTCTGGTCCAGTCAGTAACCACAATGGATTATAGTGCAACTGATTCTTTATTCTGTACACCAGAAGACAGCCAGACTATACAGCCCTTCTTTAGGGATAATGCCTTGCAAGCCCCATCCAGATTCTTATCCCTGGTAGTGCTCAGAATAACACTCACACACTCCCACTCTTCAGGGAGAGGGGAGACAGACTGACACTTCTTGGAAAGTGCCAGAATAAACCCAGAGGAGGTGCTTGTAACCCCACCCCATAACAGGGCAGGTCTGGATACTAACAGGCATCACATGTCCTGCATGTCATCCAGTTAGTATCCTTCCCAGGCTGACACTCTATAGCTGTTGCTAGGCCCGCCCTTGGATACATCAAATGCATCTAAGGCTGCAAAAACACACAAGGCCTTTCTGAAGGAATTAACCCATCCACTACCTGCACATAACAGGACTTACACTGGTAGGGCCCAGGAAAATAAACAGCGGCTGGGAGGTTATGCTACATTCTCCCCCTGGTGAAATTCCAACAGCCCAGCTTGGACTACAGTAGGCGTAATATCCCATACTGTACAACAGCTGTGAATTAACATGTGTATACAACAAAATAACATTAAACAACCCGACATAACCCTGGCTGGAACCCCAGATCTGATATGGATGTTACATAGGGCTACCTCAAGAGTAGTTGGCTGGTTCTGGTTCCCTCATCATATTTTGCGAAACCTCATCACTATTACTCTCTCTGCTAAATTTCATGAGGCTCGTCTCTATGGCTGTGCAGGTAGTACCCAAACACTGACCCTTCCCCTAATGGTGTTTCTATCTTCCCTTCCCTAACAAAAAATATAGCAGTCCTTGACCCTGACAAACTACTCTTAACTAACCCCATTTGTATACATTCTACTGTGGACTTATCCTCCTGTTCCTCCCAATCCCCCCATGGCACAGACTTCCCCACAGCTGGCATAACAGACATGCTATCATTGCTCACATTTTTGCTGGGGCCACAGGAATCACAGGGACACGGGGTCTAGTCATCAGGGGTCTTATACTAGGACTTGGGTCAGTGGCGGAAGGCACTGACAGAAGGGGCAGGAGTTTGGGCAGAATGTGGCAAAATGGGCACACTAAAGTCTCTGGAGAGGAAACTCTGGGGAGTCTCCCCGGGAGGAGCGATAGCAATGTCCACAGTCCCGGCTAAGCTCAGGTGACCACGGATCCTGGCAGTACGGTATCCAGCCGCAACAGCAGCTGCAGCATCATGGGAGTTCCGTTCTTTTTTTCTACCCTGGCACTGCAGGGAAAATGAGTCCAAGGACTTAGCACTCACAGGGAGGTAGCAGCAGCTGGTAAGCCCATCTGGCCGGACGGCTTTGCGGCCTTCTCTTTTCCCGGTGGTGGAGCTCTAATCGGCATTACGTCATGGAAATCTGAGGTGGTGCCAGCCCCAGGGTCAAGAACCGGTAGGATGATCTCCAACTTGGGAACGTGGGAGGCCCCGACTGGTACCTCAGTGGTTGTAGCACCCTCGCTGTCAGTCAAACTGGAAACCGATGCTCCCTCTGCAGGGTCCTCCCTCGTGGAGCGGACTGGGACGGCAGATAGGCTAATCACCTCACTGTAGGCAGGTAGGTCCTCTGCTTGCACCTCGGGCAGAGGATGGAGCAGCTCTGGCATCACTCCGAGCGGGACAGCAGAGAGCCTCGCCAGGGCATCGTGTACGTTGCTGAGGGCCTCAATCCATACAGCGGAGCCGGAAAGGGAGCTTCTTTAAGGAATCGGGGAACACGTCTCTTGCGACGTGTTCCCTGCTTTCCTGCCACTGCTGCTACCTCCGTCCCAGCTCCCGGTCATGCGAGCACATCCGCTCTGATTACAGAATGCGCGCATACCCGCAGGTCTTCAGGCCGCGCCATGGAGCTTGACTCCGCCCCCCGGACGCGCCGCGCCTCCCTCGCGGCGCACACACGTGAGGATGTGCTCTGATCTCCAGCTGTGAGGCAACACTGCTAAGTGATTTGAGCGAGTTTGAGAATCTGCCGATAAGTGGCGATAAGTGGCTTATCGCCGCCTTTTGTAAAAAAAAAATTTCAGAATTGTTTTTTGCCGAAAATTTCTAGTATCGTCAAAATAGCAGAGCTTACAGAATAGCAGTAGGCTTTTTTGACGATAAGTTGCCGATAAGTCAGTTATCGGACCTTTCTGCATAGGCCCCTGAATCGGAGGGAAAAAGCTGTTCTGCACCTGTGCCATCATGTAATAAACCTGGGGAGAGTCCAAAAAGTGTAGGCATGTGTTCTTATACAGTACATACTGAAACTCTTAATGAAACAGGCAAAAATAACACATTTTTATTGTTCCAAATTGCATGCTCCATTGGGGCAATTTTGCAGTGACAATATCAGAGTTTAATGGATAGGCCCCTTAAATGTGTGATATCTGGAAGACACTGATTACATCTCACACATACTGAAAAACTACAGGTATTTAAACCCACTTTTCTCTATTAAATTTGAGAGACAAGGTATTGAATTATACCACTTTACGCCACCTTATTTCTTTATTGGGCCAACAACAGAAAAGGGACAATATATACAAAGCAACCAAAACGTTTTGTTTTCTCAAAATGATTGCAAACAATAGGGAAAAAAAAGATTGCCTAATGAATGGGGTTTTGTATATACAATAACAATACAAATCTTAACGAATGTTAAAAAGCACGTGTTTTAAGAGTAAAATACTTAACTTGCTTATAAAATTACATCAAATTACCTGCACGTATACCTAGTAGAATAACATTGTTGAGGATTTTCTCTGCAACTTGAACCAATCACTTGAAGTTCATTTAAATAGTGGACAATTGTGATCCCAAATCATGAATGCATTTCCCATTTTCTTGAAAACTCTTTTTGCATTCCCAGAGAAGGGTTAAGTGTAATTAGGAAATCTTTTTTTCCCGTCTAACTAAACATTTGCCATTACCAAGTCCTCTAAAAAATGAAGCTCCCTGTACATTTGACATTTCACTAGACACGAAATGCTTTTTTTAAACATATTTCTCGCACGGTTTGGTTTTAATTTCTACTTAAGATGTGTGCCTTTAAATTCTCTGTATGCTGGCTCACTCAACTGGTTACAGTATATGTTTTGTATTTGAAGCAATGTTAATGGAATAAGTACAAAGAGAATTGCGTGGATCAATGTAATGTTAGGAAGAAAATCTTTATCATTGTGACATCTTGGATTATCCCAATTTATATCTTTGAAACCATCCTTACAGTTTCCAACTTATTGCAGTGACATCTGCCAACTCCTCTGCGGATATCAGATGAATAATAACTCTTCCTACAGATGTTTTGTCTCTTTCCTTTTACATTGTGAAAACCAGTTGCCTCTTTCTATCCAAGTTGGAGTTTGACCACACTAATAAATGTTTCTCTAAGAAAAGGAACAACCTAGTGTTAACGACACTGATAAACCCTGTTCAAGCCTCAGTGCAGACTCTTTGGTTTGTTAGTTGTTCTTCTTGTACTTAAGACATAAACCCCTTTTTATTTCATGGGGCTTTGATCCATCGACCTGCCAAGTACCACTGCATTACGAAATTACTTAAAACACAGAAAGTAGTGTAGCCGGGTCCACTCTTACCTCCTGGCCGGAAGGGAGACGGCTGCAGAGGCGCCCGGGTGCCACCGGAGCTCTGCGGCAGTGCCGGGTGCCGCCATGTCGGACCTTGCGCATGCGCAGTGTGATCCTTGCGCATGCGCATTGGATCTGAGTGTGGCGGCCATTATAGAAGGGCTCCGCATGGAACTACGAGTCCCAGCAGGCACCACGTAGGGGCAGCTCAGCCAATAGGGCTGCAGGAATAGCGAAGACCAAGAGAGATACATTTGGCACACTAGGAACCGCGTGCTTTAGTTGGGAGAAGGACAGCAAGGGGTAAGGTAGTGTCCAGGGAGGAGTGCTCCTTTGGACTAGGCCAGATACCCCCGCAAGGTCCTAGCTAGGCCCCGTCTCATGGTAGCTTGTGGTTTCTGCAGGGAAGGCCCATAGATAGGGACACTTCCCCAGTAGCTCCCTAGTGAAGTGCACCGGTGACGGATGCCATGTGGTGCACGTGGCCTGCGGTCTGGGACCAGACCACAGGCAACCGTAGACATTAAGGGACACCCTCCAGTGGGAGCTCCCCAAGAGATGGATGCCTATGGACAGGAGAGGATCCGATAGATCACAGCATGGGACCACGTTGCGGTCCGGCGGATCCATTATCCAAGTTAGCTTGGTCTGGCCTAAGACCAGGAAGGTACCCAACGTGCACCAACGGCCATACACAGTGGGTAGCGCTTCTCCACACACTCTTTGGTGGGCCTGGCTCTGTGGACACCAGGGTGGTTAGGTGCCCAGGGCACCTCCATACTTTGGGCAGTTCCACCGGGGTGGGGTTTATAGTGTGGGTACTGCATTGTGGGGGCCTTGTGTTATATTGCGTGTTCAGTAAAGACTCCTGTTATATACTCTGTGTGTGTAATTACTGACTGTATTGGTTCCTGTGAGGTGTTATCCTGCTACGCTAGGATCCCTCCCAGGTGGAGACACTGTAACCAGTAGAACAGGCTCCCAGCGGCGGAGGCTTAGGTCTCCTGTAAGCTACACAGGTAATCAGCAGCACGCATACTTCCCTTAGACAAGGGGAAATGGGGCAACATTTGGAGGAGCTGCTGAGATTCAGACCTGGGGTGCCCGAGAGAGTAGTGCAAATTTGCGAAACCATGTTTGTGCCTTCCAAGCAAGAGGTCCGTGACTGGGCCTTGGAGCTCCACGAATTCCCCCGCCACGTGGTCGCAGTGGGAGACATTCTCGCCAGTATGCCCCAGTGTGACATCTGTACTCACATAAGACAACTCTCCTGTTTAGCCAACGCACAGCTCATAGGCCTCAAGTACGACCCTAAGTACTGTTGGAGTATCGTAATAGCAGCCGCGGGCCACAAAATATGTGAAGAGGGTGCTCCACAGGCCCTGCATCTACCGGAAGCCCTGCCCATTGATATACCTCAATCTACCAACCCCACTGGTAACTTCTACTCCGGGACCCTCATCTGAGGTACCCTATCGGGCTGGATCTTCACACCCCTCCTACACCCCACGGAGGGATACAGTCCCGACCACGAACCCATCAATCAACTCGGACTTACCGATAACCAGGGGAACCTTCAGTCCGGGAGCCACACTAGAGGTGCCTCGCAGAGCTGAGACCCCACACCCTTCGTATTGTGAGGATCTTTGAGTCCCGCTACCCTCAGGGCACCCCCTCCTTACCTCGGTCCGCGAGGTGCTCCGCATCCCCCGCCTCCTACTGCACGTCACCTGGGCCATCTATCAGCCGTCGGACTACGGGCGTGCGCGCATCATGTGCGGAAGTTTATACCAAGCCCTCTGGTCCCGCCTCTGGGTTGCGCTCGCACGGGGGCATCATCATTGCAATACAGCTAAACATTTGACAAGGAACAGGCACACACCTGCTGTTTAGTCTGCTCACACTCACTCTGCTCACAACAGCTCCTTGCAGCACTGCCTACCTCTGGCATCATGAACCTGCTATGTATTTTAACTTTTTTCTTTCTCCTGGCCTCATGGAGATGTTACTCCCTCTATCCACTACAAACTGCTCCATCCTGGCCCACACCCAACATCACCATACACCCTGGACTACTCAAAAGCCTTGCACTATCTAGTGAATGTTGGTGGAGAACTCTAAAAACCAGCACACCAACCACTGCTCACTCAAATGGCAAACACCACAAATCTACAACTTGCAAACAACTAACCAAATTTCTACTCATACTATTATTCTCTTTAGCAGGTGATATTGAACATAACCCAGGTCCTCCCATTTCAGCTCTGTCCCATGCCCCTAAGAATTCCACCTTTAAATTCCAAAAAGGGCTATCTGTCGCCCATATAAACATCCGGAGCCTGCTGCCCAAACTGGACGAACTAAGGGCATGGTGCCTTATACATAAACCAAAAGCCATCGTTCTTACAGAAACATGGCTATCCCCTAAAACCCCTGATGCAAATATTGCCTTTCAGGGATACTCCATTTTTAGGAGAGATAGGTCAAAGAGAGGAGGAGGGGTGTTATTTTATATTGCAGACACCTTACAATTTACACTGTTAAATTGCCCACCAAGCCCACCCTCTTTTGAAATTCTAGTTGGCAAAATCTGCCTCCCCTTTTCTAAGCCCATCTTGCTTGCTGGCATCTACCGCCCCCCTAAAGCCCCTCCTCAATCCTTGACTGATATCACCCAATTTCTTGGCTCCATTTCCTCTCTGAATGAGAAGAGTGAGCTGCTAGTTCTTGGGGATTTCAACTTCAATTGGCTTGACCCTAAAAACCACAAAATCCAGATACAACTCAAGTCACTTAACCTATCGCAACTCATTTCCCAACCCACATGGATTAACCTGAAATCGCATAACCATTCCTTGGATTCTCTCCTCAAACCCCAGCAGAATCAAATCCTCTGGCATCCTTCCTGATATTTTCAGTGACCATGCAATAGTGTACTGTGTAAGGAAAATTAAACCGCCCCATTCAAGCCCTAAAGTTCTCCTCACTAGAACATTTAAAAACTTTAACCCACAACAGTTTCTGGATGACCTTACCAACTGCCCATGGCACAGAATCGATTTAATTCCCGACCCTGATTCTGCGCTCGACTATTTCCCAATCCGAGTTCTTAAAACTCTGCGATACCCATGCTCCACTACGCAAAATAAGGGTACGGGGGGGCCCACCTTCCATGGGTTACACCTGACCTTATAGCACTCTACCAGTTCAGGGATGCCTTGTGGAAAAGCTACAAAGTAACTGGCACTACCAAGGATCTCAATCACTACAGATGCATGCGGAACATGTGCACAAGGCAAACAAGGCATGCAAAAGCACAATATTACTCTGACAATCTCCACCAGAATACATCAAACCCAGCTAACTTCTGGAAGGTTATCAATCATATATTCCAGCCTCCTAACCATCAACAACCAAGTAATATCACTAAGGGGGATATTACTCTGACAAACCCCACTGACATCGCAAATGCATTCAATGATTACTTTGTGGGGTGTGCCACTAACTTATTAGCGAAACGCAGCACAAACCCCAAACATGAATCTCATCCTGGGAGTATCCCTACAGTCCCACCCCCTCCCAACACTGCCCACAATTTTCAATTTGGCCCAGTATCTGAAGAGGAGATTATACAAGCACTCCTCAAACTAAAACTAAGCAGCCAATGTGGACCCGACTTACTACAATCTAGGTTCCTACGACTTGGTGCCCCAGCCATTGCCAAACCAATTGCGTCCATAGTCAACTCTATCCTGTCTGCAGGCCATATCCCTAAGACCTGGAAAACTGCCAGAGTTGTCCCAATCTTCAAAAGTGGGGACAAAAACACTGTCTCAAACTACAGGCCAATCTCACTTCTCCCAATTCTATCCAAAGTCATGGAAAAATGTGTCCACTCCCAATTAAGCGATTTCTACACCAAGACAAATTTCCCTAGCCAATTCCAATCTGTATTTCGCCCCAAACACTCCACCGTAACTACCCTGCTAAAAGTTTGCAATGAAATCCAGTGTGGAATGGAACGGGGACAACTCACTGGTGCAGTATTCCTAGATTTTGCAAAGGCTTTTGACACAGTCGATCATGCTATCCTGCTTAACAAACTCCAGAGCTCTGGAATAGGGAAACATGCTTTAAACTGGTTTCAGTCCTACCTATCAGGAAGATCCCAACATGTGTCCATCTCAGGCTCTAACTCCAACCCCCTGGATATCACCTGTGGTGTCCCGCAAGGCTCTGTTCTGGGGCCCCTACTCTTCTCAGTGTTCATTAATGATCTTCCCACAGCT
The DNA here is from genome assembly GCF_040206685.1 of Ascaphus truei. Classification (NCBI taxonomy): domain Eukaryota; kingdom Metazoa; phylum Chordata; class Amphibia; order Anura; family Ascaphidae; genus Ascaphus; species Ascaphus truei. The sequence continues at coordinate 130,330,973 of NC_134483.1, read as the reverse complement.
TGTAAGGAAGCCTCAATACACATGTATGCAGATGACACAATCCTATATGCACACAGTCATAGCCTCTCTGACCTTCAATACATACTTCAGTCTGACTTTTTGAGACTCGAAAACTGGATTTCCCAAAACAAACTGTTTTTAAACACTGACAAGACTGTAATAATGGTATTTTGGACCAAGACTAAATTTGTAAAGCTTCCAGTGACTGAGTTCCTGATTAGAACCAACGCTAACACCACCCTAACACCTGTCACTAGTTTTAAATACCTGGGCTTATGGTTTGACTCCCACTTAACATTCGGGATGCACATTGATACCCTGACAACCAAGACCTATGCCAAACTAGGGGTACTTTACAGGAACAAATCCTCCCTAAGTCTCCTGGTCAGAAAGCGTATCGCACAGCAGATGCTAATGCCAATTATTGACTATGAAGACACAGTATATGTATCGGCTCCTCAAACCCACCTTAGCAAACTTGACACCCTCTACAATTCAATTTGTCATTTTGTTCTCCAATGCAACTACAACACACATCACTGCGAAATGCTCAAAGAACTAGATTGGTCAACACTAGAGTCTAGGCGCAAAGTTCACCTTTCCTGTCTTGCCTTTAAATTCTTCATGGCCAAGCTACCCAGCTACCTGAACAAGCTCCTCACCCCTACCACCTGCAGCACTTATCACCTGAGATCAGACTCCAAAAGACTATTCATGGTCCCAAGGCTCAACAAAGTATCCGGACGTTCCTCCTTCTCCTTCCGTGCACCCCAAAACTGGAACAACCTACCAGAGACTCTCACATCCACCACCAGTTTAAGTTCTTTCAAATCTAAGGCTGTCTCACATTTTAACCTGGTCTGTAACTGTTTCATACGCTCATAATATATATTTTCTTTAACTGTGCACGCAATGTCTTGTATATAATGTATACCCTGTTCATTTATGTAACTGTACTTGTAACCATGTACTATTTGTTTTACTCTGTGCCCAGGACATACTTGAAAATGAGAGGTAACTAAATAAATAAATAAATAATCAGCACGTCACGTACGCATGGGACGCACGCTCTACGTGCGCAGGTACCGTGTCACCAGCCTCCACCAGTAAGCCCTCCCACACCTGTCTTCTGTGCCAATCGCAGCAAGCATTCCTGACGTGCCTCCTCTTGCCTTGTCCTCATTGGTTCCTGTTTGCCTTATATGCTCAGCCGTTTCACTGGTTCATCAGCTGAGCATAAACCTTCCTATGAGCGAATTGTTCACTGCTGTCTTGCCTCCACAGTCTTGTTGTGCTTCCAGATCCTTGCTCCTGACCTTAGCTTTTCCTCCAGACTCCGCTCTTCTGTTCTCCTGACCTCGGCTACATACGACCATCCGCACCCCTCCATCCTAACCCCGGCTAGCTCCTCGACGATCTGCACCTCTCCAATACTGACCTCTGCAAAGTACCACGACCATCGGCCTCTCTCCAATCCAGACCACGGATTAGTACCTCCTATGATCCGCTACTCTCCAACACCAACCTCGGCAAGTATTACTGACCATCCAGACCTCTCCTACCTTGACCCGGCTACCTTGACCAATTTACACTCCAGACACACCCACACGGCTGTGGGTTGATGTTATATCAAATCCCCACCTCAGACTCGTGTTCACGCCTTGTTTGTGGTGAGCACTCCGTTGCAGTATGCTCAGCCCAACAAACATGGACCCTGCTGAGGTGGAGCGAGTCTTGAGCACGCACGCCAGAATGCTTTCCAAAATTGAAAAATATTTAGAACAACATGACTATCACATGGAATTATTGCACCAGAATCTCATGTCCCTTTCTGACCGGGTACAAAACCCTCCTCCTAGTCCTGTCCCTTTGGGGCTTCTGCTGCAACTATTGCTTCTATGCCTACAGTATGTCTCCCTCATCTGAACCCCGACTTCCCACACCCAACCAATATGGTGGCGACCCCCATCAATGTTTCTTACAGTTCGAACTTATGCCTTTTCGATTCATTTCTCAAAGATCCAAGGTGGCGTATATTATATCACTACTCACCGATGATGCCTGGCCTTGGCTTCTTCCATCTGGGAACAAAGATCGGATCTCACCCAGGATATCAGACAATGTACCCGCGAATTCCGCAGAGTCTTTGATACGCCTGGCAGCAAGGTAACTGCCGCTTCCTCTCTTTTTCATATTTCTCAGGGAAGTCGTTTCGTGGCAGATACGCTTTGGAGTTGCGCACTATTGCGCACTATTGCCGCCAAGACCGGATAGAATAACAAGGCGTTAGCAGCTGCCTTCTGGCAAGGTCTTATGGAGCTTTTAAAGGATGAGCTCGCTGCACATGAACATCCCACTGATCTCGAGGAACTAATCGCCATATGTATTCACGTTGATCAACATCTGCAAGAGAGGAGAACTGAAAGATCTCGGCAGTTTACTCCGAGGGTTCCTTCTTCCCATGCCGGTACAGCTGTACCCCTTACACCAGATATCTGAGAGCCTAAGCAACTTGGGGGTAACAAGTTTTCTTCCAGCAAGAAAATGCGTCGACGCAACGCCAGTCTCTGTCTCTACTGTGGCAATCCCGGACATCGGGTACACTTTTGCCCCACAAGTCGGAAAATGCTAACTACCAATGAGGTCCAGGGGAATCACATTAGAAACACTTTCTACATCCCGTATCACAGCAAAACAGCTGCCTACCAGGATCTTGCTTCTTCTTACGTTAACTGACGAGGGCTTCCAAACTTCTGCGATGGACTTTCTGGATTACGGGTCGGGAGGCAATTTTGTCAATCAAGGCTTCGCAGAGAGAAATAACATCCCCCTTGTTTGCAAAAACTTGCTGCCTGGCTCTGTACCTTCCAGGGAAACTTCTTACCCACTTTCCCTTCCTGAGACGAAAGCTATGAAGGAGTATATCCATGAAAATTTACAAAGGGGTTTTATTCGAAAATCTTCTTCTCCAGCTGGCGCAGTTCCTTCTTTGTGAAGAAAAAGAACGGCTCACTACGTCCATGTATTGATTACAGAGGTCTTAACAAGATCACCATCAAAAGCCTTTACCCCTTACAACTGATTGCTGAACTTTTTGATTGCCTCCAAAGAGCCAACATCTTCACTAAATTGGACCGCTGTTGGGCCTACAATCTTGTAAGGATCCGTCAAGGTGACGAATGGAAAACGGCTTTCAATACCCGTGACGTCCACTATGAATATCTCGTCATGCCCTTCGGTCTCTGTAATGCCCTTCTGCCTTCCAGAACTTAGTTAATGAAATCTTCAGAGACCTGCTCAATCAATTTGACGTCATCTATCTGGATGATATAATGATCTTTTCTAAGTCATCACAGGAGCATGTCAACCATGTTAAACAGGTACTTCTACGTCTACGTGAAAACCATTTGTTTGCCAAGCTGAAAAAATGCCTGTTCCATCAATCCTCTACAGTGTTCCTAGGATACAACATTTCCAATACAGGTCTCACCATGGTTCCTGCAAAAGTAAAGGCGGTTCTGGATTGGCCTCGTCCCACTACCCTCAAAGCCGTGCAAAGTTCCCTAGGGTTTTTTTACACACACAATTAATACCCCAGGCCAGCGGGAGTCCCTGGTGGTCCCGACGGATGTCTGCATGTCCCACAGTGCACCCTGGGGGGTACCCACGGGTGTCTGGGGCCTCCAGGTGGTCCCCGCAGGTGTCTGGGCATTCCCATGTCATCCCCACGGGGGTCTGGGGGCCCTCGGGTGGTTTCCATGGTTGTCTGGGGGGCCCTTGGGTGGTCCCTGCAGGTCCCTGGGGCCCCCACAGCTGTGGGGCACTGGATTCTTCACCACAGGTGTTCCCCTTGGGTCCTCAGGTGGTACCGGTGGGCATGTGGGGGTCCTCGGGTGGTACCCGTGGGTGTCCGGGTTCCTCGGGAGGTCCCCGTGGGTCCCTGTAGGCCTGAAGTACCAATACTGTATTAAAAAAAATAAAACATGGTCTACATTTAAATCAATACATCCCCCTCCCCCCCCAAACACATATAGAACAGTATGGATAATACAGATATGGATAATAGATTATTTGACCATTATTAATCACAGCATTAACCATGCAGCATAAATAAATAAATAAAAAACATTCTACTTACCCCTGGCAATGTGAAGGGCATCCTCGTCAGCCTACTGCAGTACCATGTACTCCGTTGCCAGAAAAATACATAGCAGAATACATTCTAATGGCCCCTAACCCCTTAATCACCTTAGCGGTGATTACAATCAATCAGATTGGGGAATTCGTTTCCACGATCTCATTGGCTGAAATACCATGTGATGCCGCCCATCTTGGAATTAGTGATCTCCTGTTAAAGGGAAATTAAGCACAGCCATTCTGATTGGCTGGATAGAAGAGAGGTTTCGGCGCAACTGCTGCACGCCTGAGTCAGTGAAGCTCCCGGATGTTTCTTCAATCAACTTTATTGTACCAATAACACACAAGGGCTACACCGCAATCTCCCCCTCTACGCGTTTCACCCTTACAGATAGGGCTTCGTCTCGGAGTGGGGAGAAGCGGATACTACCTGATTAAATACACTAAAAAGCCCGCGAAAAAAGGTCTAAAACATTTAACCCCTTCAGTGCCCAAGCCTATTTAAATGTTAAACACATATGCCAATCTTGTGTATGACAATTAATTAAATACAATCTCTGTTAATCCTAGAATCTCTATTATTCCTAGTCATACTTTTATACTCTGATTGCAATCAGGCTGTATATTGAAGGTATATAAAAAAAGTTAAAAACTGCTAACAACACTGCAAGTGTCTAATTGGGTCCCTTAAATCAATGTTACAAATTCATTTACAGCTTCAAACTTCTATAGAGTGTAAAAGTATTTTGTCATTATACAAAACCATAAAATACACATGCTTAGTAATGAAGATTATATGATGCTGCTTCAACTTGCAGTGTTGTTAGCAGTTTTTAACTTTTTTTATATACCTTCAATATACAGCCTGATTGCAATCAGAGTAAGATTTAACATCCCCCTGCACCGGTCAACTCTGTGGCCACACTGAGCTCCCTCGTACACTGCCCCAGTATCTGAGACAACTAAGGTGACTTGCCCAAATACACAGAGGCGCAGGACAGACCTTTGGCTATTGGATCATTATTTCTGTCAGCTGCTCGTGTATACCAGCAATTTATTATTCTCCTTTGCTTCTTCCTTCACCCTTCCCTGTCTAAATTGCATGTGCAATATTTGCGAGCAATCCTGTGTGCTATTGACACGTGACACGTGGATTCAACACACACACACTATAAGGGATACACCAGCATGGATACCGCACCTGAGCAAGATTCAGAGTTTTTATTTAGCTGCTGCAACACTACCAACCGCACACACAGAGCGGAGGCCATTTTCAGCAATACCACTGAACTCCTCTGTGAGGACACTGCAGACCTCAAGATCCACTTTACGAGGTTGGAGAAGTGTTTACTATTAAGACAGAGAATATAGTGGGAAATTAAAACCATGGAAAATTATAATCGTGTCAAACGCATTCCCAGAGGTTTACGCCACACTAAAACACCCTCTTTTGGCTTTGTGAATGGGGAATTTGAGCAACAGTGGTGCCATATTCTCAATGACTGCTCATTTAAATTAATGGACCTAATCATAAGACACAAATCAGAAGAAAATAAACTAGTGTCCAAACAAATAGCAGAATTGCAGTATAAGTTGAAAGCCTTCTCACATATGGAAAATTTTAAAGAGCTAGATTTGAAAACCGCTAGCAAGCTCAATAAGCAAGAAAAAACAATCATGCTTAATAAACAGACAAAATTTGAGCGAGATAAGGCTGACTACGAGGCGCACCAAATTTACATCTGGCAGAAGTTACCCTCTAGAAGCAAGGGTAAACCCAAATCTAAGAAAACTAACAAAGAAGGAGGGGCCAAATCCATCCTAAAGGGGAACAAAGATAGTGAATTAACATCACATGCTGTATCTTTTTCATTCTCTGAGAGTGACTTCTACCCATCATCTGGGGATGAAAAGGCGGGATCCAGTGAGATGATTCATCCAAGTAGACCGGCCAGTCAGAAGCCCTCAAAAAACGGGGAAAGACAAGAAGAGGCAGGAGAAAAAACGTACAGTGGGATGCCTTCAAAGAGATTGAAGATTTAAACATTGAGACCAGCAATGTCATTAATATCTCTAAACATGAACTGACACAATCGGAACTGTCCATTCTACACCTTGGACTATCCTTTGCACCCAGTACACAATTCAACTTGTTCTCCACTATGGTGGACGTGTTTAAATTTACACGGAAGTTAACCCTGAAACGATTTTTTTCCTCCAGAAGTAATAATCCAAATGCAATGTTACCTATTTTTGATATTAACCCTGTTGTCCCAATTCCCTTAGGTTTCCAGGACCAGTGCAAACAGCAGGACCTTATGGATCTCTTTAATGAGAATAATACAATAGATGACCCCATAGATTTTCTGGGCAGTACCAACTCTGGGTTCAAGGAGAAATCAGTGTTCTACCCCTCGTATATGAGAGGGCAGTACATAGATATCTTCCAAAAGGGTATTGAAAGAGATCTTTTGCTCCTGGCTAAAGGCATAGGAACTAGGGGAGTTAAGCGGGATAATTTGACAGTGGAACAAAGGGCAGCTTTAAAATCTCTTGTTGATAATGATTCTGTTCTTATCAGAAAGGCGGACAAAGGGGGCACAACAGTGGTGCTCGACAGAGAATACTACATAGCGGAGGCCCAGCGGCAACTTGGTGACCCAGAAGCTTATCGTACTCTTGACGGGGATCCTACCCCTCAGTTCAGGAGAGAGTTCTTGGACCTCATGGACGAAGGTGAGATGTTACACGTTCTCTCACCAAATGAGCGAAACTTCCTCACCACTCCAGATCCCATCACACCTATCTTCCATCACTTGCCCAAAATTCATAAGACACTTTTTGCACCCCCAGGTAGACCCATCATTTCAAGTATTGGCTCCCTGGGTGAACACCTTTCACAATATATAGATCATTTTTTACAGCCACTTGTTCACTCCTTACCTTCACACATCATTGACACTAAGCATGTATTATCACTTTTAGCACCTTTCACCTGGCACTCACACTACATCTGGGTCACCCTAGATGTGGCTTTCTTATATAATATTATTAAACACGACCATGGCCTAGCTGCCACAGAATTCTTTTTGCACACTCATTCCACCCTCTCTCCAGCACACATAGCCTTTCTTTTGGATAGCATTAAGTTTCCACTCACGCACAATTATTTTTTATTTGACCGCCAGTTTTATCTCCAAACACGTGGGACAGCAATGGGGACTTCGTTTGCCCCCTCCTACGCCAATCTGTTCATGGGTTGGTGGGAGATGTCCCACGTGTTTGGAGATTCCAACCCATTCAGACATCATGTGGCGTTTTATAAACGCTACATTGATGATCTGATTTTGATCTGGAGTGGTGGGGAGGCAGAGCTTTTGGAGTTCTTTGAATACCTGGCAAAAAACACACTTAATCTGAGATTCACTCACACATACGACAAATACCAAATACAATTTTTGGATCTGAATTTGTATGTAGATATTGAGAACAAAATTCAATCAGATATTTTCAGAAAAGAAAATGCCAGGAATTCATAGCTTCATGCAAAAAGTTGTCACTCTCGCCCTCTGGTCAAAGGTATTCCGAAGGGGCAGATCCTGCGGTTACGTAGGAACTGTTCCACTTTGGAGTCCTTTGTCCACAGGGCGGAAGAGATGAGGGAAAGATTCCTGTCAAGGGGATATGATAATAAAGACTTGGATCTAGCGTATCAACATGCACTGGACGCAGACAGAGAATTACTTATCAATATGAATGTCAGTCGCACAAGGCAGGGCACACAGGTCGAGAACACTGAAGCGCCCTTTTTTGTCACAAACTATAGTGAGCAAGCAAATTGTATGAAAGCAATAATACATAAACATTGGGCCACGTTATCTCTAGACCCTTTGCTGCGCAAAATGGTCTGTGTAGGCCCAAAGGTAGTATTCCGTAAAGCAGCCACATTAGGTAACTTTTTGTCACCAAGTATGTTAAAATCAACTAATCAAAATAAAACTAAACTGTCCTTTTTTCCAAAATTAATTGGTTCATTCAAATGTGGACATTGCAAAATCTGTCCTAATATGATCAAAACCACACATTTTTCCAACCATGACGAAACACGCAGATTTCATATCAGAACCTTTATATCATGCCAGACCAATTTTGTGATATATTTATTAAAATGCGGATGCAAGAAACAATATGTGGGGCCTAAAAATTCGCATCCTGGAATATCTGAGACTTATTAAAAATCATGACATGGCACATCCGGTACCAATACACTTTAATACGTGTCCGTTGGGCTCTGTGGAGAGTTTTCAATGTTGTGCCATTGAACATATTGCTTTACCTCCTCGTGGAGGGGATAGAATTAGGATCTTGCATCAGAGAGAGGCCCATTGGATATACACATTAAACACTCTACAGCCCAATGGACTCAACATTGATTGGGATCTGCGTTGTTTCCTTTAGATCATCAATATGTGTTTCTTGAGGTGTGACAGTATATGTATTTCCTCTGAAAAGAATGTTTAATATAGTTAATTGGTTTTGATAAGATTGAATTTATCCTCTGTTTCTGTATCTCAATTTTGTTTCCTCACTTCTTTCCCTTCCCTTCCTTCCCCCTCCCCCCTCTTCCCCCCCCCCCACCCAAGCCCCCCCCCCCCCCCCTTCTGTACCTTCCCCCCCCCCCCTTCCCCTCTTTCCCATCTTATTTCGTCCCTTTGGTTCCCCTTATTATTCAATGTTGAAGCAGCATCATATAATCTTCATTACTAAGCATGTGTATTTTATGGTTTTGTATAATGACAAAATACTTTTACACTCTATAGAAGTTTGAAGCTGTAAATGAATTTGTAACATTGATTTAAGGGACCCAATTAGACACTTGCAGTGTTGTTAGCAGTTTTTAACTTTTTTTATATACCTTCAATATACAGCCTGATTGCAATCAGAGTATAAAAGTATGACTAGGAATAATAGAGATTCTAGGATTAACAGAGATTGTATTTAATTAATTGTCATACACAAGATTGGCATATGTGTTTAACATTTAAATAGGCTTGGGTACTGAAGGGGTTAAATGTTTTAGACCTTTTTTCGCGGGCTTTTTAGTGTATTTAATCAGGTAGTAACCGCTTCTCCCCACTCCGAGACGAAGCCCTATCTGTAAGGGTGAAACGCGTAGAGGGGGAGATTGCGGTGTAGCCCTTGTGTGTTATTGGTACAATAAAGTTGATTGTAGAAACATCCGGGAGCTTCACTGACTCAGGCATGCACAGTTGCGCCGAAACCTCTCTTCTATCTGGATACTCCAGACGGCGGCACGCAGGAGAAGACGAGGTGAGCGGGTCCCAGACCGGAGATGCAGTTGAGGTAAGATTTAACATCCCCCTGCACCGGTCAACTCTGTGGCCACGCTGAGCTCCCTCGTACACTGCCCCAGTGTCTGAGACACATAAGGTGACTTGCCCAAATACACAGAGGCGCAGGACAGACATTTGGCTATTCTGATTGGCTGGCTTTATTCCCTTTAAATTACTGTACGTAATTAAAAAAAAAAAACAGGGCACATGGTTTCAACAGCCAATCAGATTTCTGTTGAACCAGTTCCCGCCCAAATGTAACATCACAAGCCATATTTAAGGCCGTGATGCCTCATTTGAGCCCCAGAAGACGACGAGACAACATCATGTTGTGGATCTATCATTGGGTTTTTGGATGACAGATGAATACAGAAGATAAAGAAAATTAAGAAATAATTACAGAAGAAGATAGAAGGAGACGATTGAAGTTAAAAGAAAGAAGAATTGGTGTACCTGATCCAGATCTTCATGGCGGATGGCATCGGATGCAGATTCAGGCCTTGACAGTATGTGAGCTTCCTGATTCCCCGGGAGTCGGAGGGCCAACGCTTCTAAAGGTAAGTAAAATATTGAATGTATGTAAATGTATTTTTTTTACAGGTTTTTCCATTGGATTTTTTGTGTGGTCATTTTTTATTGCACATTGACTGATAATGTATTAATCTGTACCACTTTAGGGTACAGATCAATACATTATTAGGTCAATATTTTTTTTTAATTGCTTGCTTTGTATGTGATTTTTTTCTATGTGTGTTTATTATGTAATTGTCATTTTGCTGCATTAATTTAAAAAAATTTGGCGATTGATTTTCTTTTTTTAATTAAGGATGTCTTGTGTTGGGTAATGCTTTAAATGGTTGTTTAGCTGAGTTGTTTTATTAATTAATTGCTTTGTTTGTCAATGGTTGAATTAATTCCTTGTTGTTTAGCTGAGTTGTTTTATTAATTAATTGCTTTGTTGGTTAATGGTTGAATTAATTCCTAGTTGTTTTGGTTAGTGCTTGTATTAATTGCATTTGTTGGCTAGTGTTTTAATTTATTGAATTGGGTTGTTTAGGTGTTTTGGAATGTTTTATCATGTTATTATATGGATATGATGCACCACTATAACAATCAATGGGTACAGGGAGGGTATGTGGGTCTGGGGGGGGGGGGAGGGGGGTTAACCCCTTAATTTCTATAGCGGTTATAAGCCGCTAAGGTGATTAAGGGGCTAGGGGGCATTAGAATGTATTTTGGTATGTATTTTTCTGGCAAGGGAGGACACGGTCCTACATTAAGCTGACAAGGATACCCTTCACATTGCCAGGGGTAAGTAGAACTGTTATTATTTATTTATTTATGCTGGCTGACTAATGTTGGGATTAATTATGGGCAAATAATCTATTATCCATATTTGGATAATAGTTATTTTGCCCATTACTGTTCTGTTTGTGTTTGGTGGGGGGGGGGGGTGTATTTATTTAAATGTAGGACATGTTTTATTTTGTTTACATACAGTACAGGATTGGTACCGCAGGGCTGCGGGGACCCATGGAGACCACCTGAGGACCCTCAGACGCCCACAGGCACCACCCGAGGACCCCCAGACGCCCACGGGTACCACCTGTGGACCCACAGGGGACACCTGCAGGGAAGAACTGGGGGTCCCACAGCTGTGGGGGCCCTGGAAAACAACAGGGACCACCCAGGGGCCCCTCAGGCACCCGTGGGAACCCCCCGAGGGCCCCCAGATCTCTGTGGGAACCACCTGAGGGCCCCCAGACACCCGTGGGTTGACCTATGGACCCCCAGACACCCGCAGTGACCACCCATGGACCCCGTTGGGGTTCACGGACACCTGCGGGGACCACTTGGAGGCCCACAGAGCCAAGCGGGGACCACCCAGAGGCCCCCATACACCCATGAGTACCCCACGCGGCACACTGTGGGACCTGCGGACACCTATCGGGACCACCAGGGACCCCCGCTGGCCTTGGGTATTAATTGTGTGTGTAAAAAAATAAATAATGGTTTAATGGGGGGGGGGGGGGGCACAGGGGGTGGGTTGTGTATTGGTGCTTACTAAATCTTTTTAAATTTAAATTGTATTACTTGTGTAGATGAGCAGGTGGTCTCCGGAGCAGAACCTCATTGGTTTGAGGTCCGGGGACCCCCTGCTTCCTGAGATACAGGCCCAGTTATGAGGTGCCGGTATCTCCTATGCATGGAAATGTCCCAATCTCGTGACGTGGGATTCCAATGCATAGGAGATACCGGCACCCCATAACGGGGCCTGTATCTCGGGAAGCAGGGGATCCCCGGACCTGAAACAAACGCGGTTCTGCTCCGGAGACCCCTTGCTCATCTACACTAGTAATAAAAGGCGGATCTCTCTGCAGCAGATACAACTCGCCGAGTGAGCCCTTATCGGAGGGCAGGTCCTGTCTCCGCCAGCAACTTGCCATGTTTGGATATGTCGCTCTCACTGGTATTCGGGACTTTTTGCATACCGTGAGAGGAACAAGGCAAAAAAATGGGTTGGTTGCTTTTTATTTAAGGATGTAGAAGTTGTTGGAAAAGAGGTGTGTAAATAGTGCTGAATTGTATGGGCACATGCATATGTGAAGAGGAGGAGCGATGAAGAAATGGGGACAGGAGGGAAGTTAGGCCCAACTCCTCTTCAGTTTGTGGCTGCCCTAGGGAAGGCCCCTTAGGTAGAGACTTTGCCCTGTTTGCAGTCAGCTTAGTCAGGGACACAGCTGCAGTGCTGAGTGCTCTGACAAAAGGGTCAGTGTGCAGGGAATCATTCTCTGCAGTAGCAGAGACAGAGACTGTCTGAGCGGTGAGCTCGCTCAGAAGGAGACCATCCACCAGGAGGAGGACGCCATCGCTGAGGCTTCGGTGCTGGACACAGATGGGTCCTCTTCAGTTCTGCAGTACCCGGGTGCAGGAGCACCGGGCAGGTACTATCCAAATCACCAAGTGCACCAACTTACACTTCATCTTAGTAGGCAGCAATGTTCCACACGTGGGTGGGGTTGTGGGACTCTTGGGACTTTTGGGTACAAGGACTTTGGGAATACTGTGTGGGATTATCACCCATGAGGAGCAGTGTTACAGGGTGACACTGAAGGTTACTGTTGATGTCATATTGTTGATGTATATGTATTGTGTTTATTTGCCCCTATAGTAAACTGTTTATATATACCTGTGGTGTATGTGGTTACTATATGTGGGTCCTGTGTCAGGGAGCATTCTATACTCCTAGAATCCTGCATAGGTGGAGGCGCTTTATATTGTAAGATTGTTCCAGAGAATTCACCCTAGGCTCTCACTGGTTGAGGCTCAGGCCTCCTGTGAGCCTAACAGATAGAGCACCACACACCTGGTAATACATATAGATTCCCCTCACATGCGCTCTATCTGTGATTGGGAATGGGGAAACTGTGTTACATATATATATTTTTATATAGCATAAGCCATGTACATAGCTCTTTACAGAACAGACATTAGAATGCAGAGACGCAACAGTGCAAATTCAGTGATTTATAGAGTTTACGGAGTCTACCTTTTAAGTAGCAAGTTTTTTCTTGTAACTGTGCAGGACAGGCTCAATGACTCCTTTCTCCCTTCACTGCAGAGGTAAATGAGAATTTTCACAGGTAGTGTTAGTACGTGCTTACTGGTTATGCCATGACGTGGCAGCAGGCTTATAACGCCAAAGGGTTTAACTAAATTAACCTTATTCATGAGAATACTAACATTTAAGTATTTAACTATGTATTTTGTCACATTGGATGTAGCATTGGGTATTTTTGTCTTTTGTTGTACACAGTTTACGGAGGCCAATATTATTATTATTTATTTGCATGGTGCCAACACATCCTATAGTGCAGTACAATGTGGGAGGGTGGACAATAACATTGTATAACAACAGAGTACATACTGTATATGTTAAGACAAATTGAGACAATAGGAAGAAGGTCCTTGCCCTAAGGAGCTTACAAGTTAGAAAAATCCATATCACATCATACTGTACATGACATCTTTTCTATGGGCTTTAATAGTACTGTAATGTGTGTGCACTACAGTAGAGATGTAGCAGATGTTATTGCACCTAGAGTACTATAGCTCATGCGATTTGCACACCAAACTGCCTAACAGCACAATAACGGGTGCAATGACTTCTGCTACATTAGTCAATCATGGCCAATGATGTTTGTCAGGTCATATTACATATGTAATTCAGAACAAGCTAACATGAAACTCACTTGCGCCATGCTAAACAGGAAAGTAGAGTTGATTATTCTACAGTGTGACCTGTGATATTTTCCAGGCTTTGTAAGTTATGGAATTAATAAGGTTTAGTGGGGGAAAAAAACATTTGTTGGCTTTAAAGGTGTCAAGGATGTAGAAAGCTCTGGTATTTGTTTTAAAAGGGTCCTTTGAATGACATCAAAAGGATTTAGAGGGTTTCCTTTTTTTACAGTCAGTTTAAAATGGGCATATTATTTTTACAATGCACAATCACACGTCTGTGAGTGCTAAGCTTAGGTCTTAACTTAAAATGTACATTTTGTGGGAAGCAAAACATATAGGTTAAAAAAAGAAGAATGGATGAAGTGTTAATATATACATTTCTATACAAGGAAAATATTCTCTCCCTTTCCTGTATCTTTCTTTGCCTTTAAATATATAGGGCCTTATTTACTAGATGGTGCTATGTCATAAGACATCTTGTGGCCCATTTAAGTGAATGATCTCACAAAGGCCTATGTTTACAAAAGGCTGCTAAGCATTGTGCTAAGCGCCGGAGCCCTTTCTGAGTGTGGGGAGGGACAGGGATTGCGGGAGGGGGTTATTTTACCTGGTTTGGCAGGTGCCGTGTTACTCCACAAAAGACCTGGGACCCTTGTCCTGCACCTTTTTACCTGAACCAAGCCCGGACGCTGTTGCGGCAGCGGCACGTTGCTGCCCGGCCCAGATGATGCCGGCGGCGGCCACTCCAGTCCCCCTGCAATCGGGACCAATGAAGGCAGCGGTCTCTGCGGGGACCAGCGAGGTAAGCCAGACAAAGTCGCAGACTGACCCTGATTTATTTTTTCCTATGACTGTACCCTGTTGTTTCACTATAGGGGTGACCGGGGGGTGGCAGGAGATAGTGGCACCAGGGGAGGGGAAGGAAGGGCAGCTTGTAGGCAGCTAGGCTTCCCCATTACCCTGGCGGAGCAGCACGGGGACTCTCAGTTAAGAGCCCCACTGTTGCAGCCTTGCTATGGGCTGGAGGTATCAGGGGTTGTGGCAAAGTTAGACCACCCCAGGGTTACCTACCGGCTAGGAGCTAAGGTGGGTGCATCTTCACCAGCAACCCTGAGCTCACCTCCAGAAATGGGGGCACAGCTTCAGGGAGAGGGGCTAGCCCCGTTAGCACCCAGCTCTATGGTAGGATTGCCTGGGAGAGGGTTGGGTGGGCCAGTGGGAACCGGGGAGGGAAGGCAGCAAGTGAGCCATCCAGATTTCCCCATTACCCTGGCGGAGCAGCACGGGGACTCTCAGTTAAGAGCCCCACTGTTGCAGCCTTGCTATGGGCTGGAGGTATAAGGGGTTTTGGCAAAGTTAGACCACCCCCAGATTCCCTGCCAGCCAGGAGCTAAGGTGGGTGCATCTGCACCAGCAACCCTGAGCTCCTCTCCGGTAATGGGGAGGCAGTGGCAGGGAGCTGGCCTCACTCAGGTGTCCCTAGGATTCAGGTTAGGATTAGCTAGAGAGAAGCGGAGTCAGGGAAGGCTGCAGGTAGGTAGCCAGCATCAGTTCTCAGTGGGAGAAGAAGGGCTAGTGGTAGCCGGGGAGGGAAAGCAGCAGGTATGGCAGCTAGAGTTTCCCATTCCCCTGGCAGAGCCGCAGGGGGTTCCTCAGATCAGCAACCCCCTGTTGCAGCCTGGCTATGGGCTGGGGGTATCATGGGCAGTGGCAAGCTTGTGCCACCCCAGGGATACCTGCCAGCCAAGAGCTAAGGCGGTTGCATCTGGAGAGGTGCCCCAGCGCTCATCCCTGGTAAGGGGAAGACAAGGTCAGGGAGGTAGGTGCACTCAGGTAGTTCCAGTGTCTGGTTAGGATTGCCTAGGGGGGAGTGGAGTGCAGGTGGGATGCAGGGAGGTAAGCAGCAGGAGTCATCAGCCGGGGCTGAGGTGCTGGGCCTAGGGGAGGCTAGACAGGGAGACACCATGGAGCAGGGGGAGACAGGAGGTCAGTGGGGTGTCAGGCAGCTGGCAGAAGCTAGGGATGGGCTAGGTAGGCAGGAGGTCCCTTGTTCTGACAGAGCAGGAGTGACCCCCCTGACAGATTCCCCAGGGTTCCCAGAGGTGGGGCTGAGGGTAGGTAGGCAGCCAGGAGCAGTAGCCAGGGCTAGGGGGGTACAGCAGAGGGTTCTGTCCCCAGGGCAGCCAAGGGTAGCTACAGAGAGGAAGGGCAGCACAGTGGAGGGGAGAGGAGTGATGCTGGCCCTAGCAGCAGTGGCGGTAGCAGGTGCTTGTTTCCTGGCCTTCAGTTTGTTTTGAGAGGGCAGGGGCAAAGCACCTGGGTGCCAGGGACCCCAGTACAGGATACTGGGAGGTTTCCTTGTCCCAGGGGGCACAGGCGAGGGTAGGAGTCAGCACCCCAGGTGGTTTCTGGATTCCAGATATGATGCCACTCGGGGTGGGGACTGCCCTAGAGCCAGGGAGGAGAGGCAAGGGTATAGCGGAGCAGCTACAGGTGGGCACAGGGCCAGGGCAGGTAGGGTCCCTACAGGATAGTGACATAGATCTTTCCCAGACTTGGTTGACAGGAAAGTGACGGTCTGTGCTTGATAGTTGGTCTCTCGATGATGCAGAGACATGCCAGTTTCTGGGCAGAAGGCAGTCTGGTCTGCAGCGGTGCCCCTTCACAATGGGCTTGGTTCCCCAGGCACTGGATGGGGTGCAGAGGGTGGCAAAGGAGAATGCCCGGCGGCCATGGTGGAGCTCTGTTCCGCAGGATCTGGACTTCACTGTCCACTGTGGCCAGGAAAATGTACTGGACAATGCCGGAGGACAATTTTGCCAGGCCAACCCCTCAGGACTTATTGAGTGCTTCAAGGGTGCCAGTGGTGTCCCAGCGCCAGGGGAGGCAGCTGGGCCACAAGGCACCCATTGAGCAGGGGAGGTGTCATGAGAGGGATTGAAGGGGTCCCATTTGGCCACCCTCTACTCTCACCTGGGAAGCAAGGGGTTAACTGGACTGTGGTCCAGTAATATGTTTTTACCTTGCTTCAGCATCCTAATGTATATTCCCCTGTAAAAATGTATTGTTTCTGTTCCAGTGTTGCACCAACACATACACTGGGATTGATGCGGGAGGCTTAAGGGGTTAATGAGCTACAGTTTAGGAAAATACAATTGTGTGGGGTCTTTTCAGAAATATCTGGGCTTCAACAGGCTTGATTGAAGTTGGGTGTGAAAAGTACAGATGGGGGTTTAGTGCACAGTATGTTAATACCTAATTTGGCAGGCCAATGGTATATTGCTGGTAGAGACAGCTAGGACCCAGGCTTGGGCATTGGGTGTGAAATATAGCACCGGTGACAAATGTTCACTACACACAGCCCAGCTTCAAAGGATTTCTTGATGGGGGCCAGGGGTGCGGTTACGCAAGGAGATCTCAGAATGAGTGACCTTATTAAATATAAGAATATTATGAGATGTCCTCGGCTGAACACGCTAAGAGTTACATATGTGTAACCCGGGGGACCGAGCCGCAAATAATGATTACAGACACATGATGTCTAGCAGGCACTAAGAGACAGATATTAATCTCTCTCTTAATTTTAATATTACACGGTAATATTTAGTCTTATTGGGAGCGTCATGCGTGCCGGAATGTATTAATATGACTCGCGTGCCAGTAAGTAAAACTTAACTGAAGTTATGAAGTTATTTAGATAGGAAAAGCAGTTTTTAAACGTCCTTGGGTGGGAGGAGTTTTACTCTGAGGAAAACTGTCAACCTCACCACTGATTTATGAGAGAGGCTGGGTTTAGGTTGTGTTCAATGGGAAATAATTGTATAAGAGCCAGGCTCAGCCTATGGCTATTGTCTTTCGTGTCTTTTGTGATTTTCAAGATTGCTGTATGAACTGCTAGTCACGATTTCTGACTATTTCATCATTCCCAACTTTAAATAAGTGCGTATTTTGTCTGTTATTTGTATATCTCGTGTGTTCACCTTTTTCAAGGAATAAATTATATTTTATCATATCTAAGCCTCGTTCAGTTCAACCCAGTTATATTTGGTGTGTATTATTAATAGCCTGTTACAAAGTCACCGTCACATCCATGTATTGCCCTGTCTGGTTGTTTACTATTACCTATGCCATTCCTTCTCTTCCTCATCTGCTTTAGATTGTTATCTTGGTTTTTACATCTGTGTTAAACTTATACACAAAATAAGTTATAGCGAGTTAAAAAGTGACATAAACCCTCCACCATTCAGGCACAGCAAATAAAAACATCACTTGTGAGCACATTAACATGTCCCAAACAGGTCTGCAACCCTGACTTTCTCCATTATCTGTTAGCATATAGTGCTCCCACTGCAGCCAGGGATTCTGGGAAATTACATGTAAATGAGCACACAGTGTGTCACTTTTTTTTTGTTAAACTCGTAAATTAGTATTGCAGACCCGAGGAAGAGAGAACTCTCGATAACTTGTAATAAAATGTAAATTGTTAGTCCAAATAAAAAAGATATGACCTACACATGCAACAGCCTAGATTCGACAACATCGGACGTGGTCCGCAGCAGACTAATGGCCCAGCGGATTAACACAGCGGGGGTCCCTGCTGTGTGAATCCTACCGGGTTCTACCTGTCTATAAGAGTCACGTAGTAAGAGATAGACTGAATCAGTCGCTCTACATGCACAACCCTAACCGGCGTTCACAAGGGTTTTATTTTAATTATACAGTATTGTAGCAGGGGGTCTCCGGAGCTGAACCACATTGATTTCAGGTCCGGGGACCCCCTGCTTCCCTAGTTACAGGCCCTGTTATGGGAAGCTCGGTAAGCAGGGGGTCCCCGGACCTGAAATCAGTGCGGTTCAGCTCCGGAGACCCTCTGCTACAGTACTGTAATATTAAAATAAATAAAACCCTTGCAATCGCCTGTTAGAGGCGTGCAGGTAAAGTGACTGATTCAGTCTATCTTACTGTGCGTCTCTTACAGACAGGTATAACCCGGTATGATTCACACAGCAGGGACCCCCGCTGTATTAATCCGCTGGGCCATTAGTCCATCAATATAATGTGACTGGCCAGTTACTAGATACAATTGGTGCACTGCTACAGAGAGGCCGGGGACCAAGAGCCCGAGCAATCATAAGGGGAAGGGGCTGTCACTTTAATAATGCTTTCGATATTGTAAAGATTCAAAATATATCTTCAACATTTTTGGTATGTTTTTGTTTAAATGTCCAAGTATTTTGTCATATCACATAAATGATTTATTATTCAATGTTGGATATTGTTTGAACTGCACCTTTAAGACGTTCCGATAGGACTATACAGCGACCCTGCTGAACAGAAAACTTTATGTACCCCCTATATAACCCTAACATCACCAAGTGATATTTGAACCCCTTAATAACGTAAGTGTGACACAATAAGGTCCGAAAGGTCAACGCTTATATTTATTATAACGCCTACTTTTCAAGACCACGGGCTCACAACTACAAAGCAATACGTGTCAGCTCCAAAGACTTAAATCATATGTATAAAAAGGGCATTTTTTTCCCCTAAGTCCCCTCTCGCCGCTTCTCGGCAGCTTCTCACCACCTTCCTGCCAACTTTTCCTGGCGGGAAGATTTTAAGAGGAAATCTCTATTCTAGAGCCGCGATTAGCCTCTATAAGCTAAACGCGGCCACTAGAATTGCACAAGTTTGAAAACCTGGCGATAAGTGGCTTATCGCCGCTCGTTTGGCGATTTTGCTTTGTCTGAAAAATAAATTACAGAAAAGGTCTTTTAGGAAAAATCCTATGTGTTATTGTGGTAAATAATTTTATAGATGTGTTGATAATTACGCAAGCTGTGTGTACTTTATTCTTGTACATAATATAAAGTAATCATTGACATCACAAATAGTTTAATACATTACTCAAGTATTTATGAGGTGTCACCCTGGAGGGACAAAAATCAGTGAAACCGCAGTCACAGAAAACACTTAACATTACTGTAAACCCTCACCCCCATCATGGTGCACCATGCTAACAAACACTGACAGTGACAAATACAGATAATATATAGATGCGTATATGTACTGTATGTATTTCTTTATTTATTTATATAGGGCCATCCATGTACAGCTCAACCCCGTTATAGCGCGATCCTCTATAATGCGGATCCGCTTATAACGCGGTTTAAGCATGGACCCCGAATTAAAAAAAATAAAAAAATTTTTTTACAGTGCACACTGCACACTGCACACTGCACAAACTCTCACTGCACACACTCTCACTGCACACACTCTCACTGCACACTGCACACACTCTCACTGCACACACTCTCACTGCACACACTCTCACTGCACACACTATCACTGCACACTCTCTCACTGCAGACTGCACATACTCTCACTGCACACTGCACACACTCTCACTGCACACTCTCTCACTGCACACTGCACACACTACCAGCACACACACTCGCACTGCACAAACTCTCACTGCACACTCTCTCACTGCACATTGCACACACTCTCACTGCACACACTCTCACTGCACACACTCTCACTGCACACTGCACACACTACCAGCACTCACTGCACACTGCACACACTCTCACTGCACACACTCTCTCTGCACACCCTCCCAGCACACACACTCTCAGCACACTCTCTCACTGCACACTCTCTCGCTGCACACTGCACACACTCTCACTGCACACACTCTCACTGCACACACTCTCACTGCACACACTCTCAATGCACACTCTCTCAATGCACACTGCACACACTCTCACTGCACACTGCACACACTACCAGCACACACACTCTCACTGCACACACTCTCACCGCACACTCTCTGACTGCACACTGCACACTGCACACTCTCTCACTGCACACACTCTCACTGCACACACTCTCACTGCACACACTCTCACTGCACACTGCACACACTACCAGCACTCACTGCACACTGCACACACTCTCACTGCACACACTCTCACTGCACACACTCCCAGCACACACACTCTCAGCACACTGCTCACAGCACACTCTTACAGCACACAGCACACAGCACACTCTCACAGCACACAGCACACTCTCACAGCACACAGCACACTCTCACAGCACACAGCACTCACAGCACTCACAGCACTCACAGCACACTACACTGCACAGCACACCACACTCACACCCCCCTCCTACTCCCCCTCCCTACCTTTGGAGTCGGTTGCTGAGATCGGAGCGGAGCTGGCATCAGGAGGAGGGGAGGGGGTGTCGGTAGGAGGGGGGGGGTGGTGTGAATGCCGATAGGGGGTTGAGTGAGGAGCAGGCTGGGACTCGGAGGGCCACGTGGGCTAGGCCCAAAACTGATTATGCCGTGGAGGGCGGGCGATGAGGGCCGGTAGGTGTGGGGGTCTTGGGGGGGGGAGGAAGTGGATGCTGGTGGAGGGGGATGGATGCCAGGGGTGGGAGGTAAGGAGCAGGTTGCGGCTGGACTCCGAGGGCCGCTGCTGGGGGACGTGTAGGGCTTCCGGCCACCTCTTTACTCCACCTCTTCCCTCCCTCCTTCCTCCCTCCCTCCCGATCGGGCACGCGGCGGCCATTTTTTTTTAAATTGGCGCGACCCCGGTTTTAGCACGGTCGGATCGGGTGACCCCCGAGGACCGCGCTATAATGGGGTTGAGCTGTACATAGCACTTACCCGCAGGAATACACATAACATAACAGGAAAAGCACTTCAACATAAAAGTAGACATTAGGAAAAGGAGTCCCTGCCCCCGAAGAGCTTACAATCTACTGTATATAGATACAGACCACTACTCCAAATAATTTATACTCTATTAAATTATATGTAATTATATATTAAAAATGTTTGGGTCACGCGCAAATTGGAGAAAGTGTGTACTGATATCACCCAAACACAGCTGGGAGAAAGTGTATATACACTATTATATAAGTGTTACATAGGCATAACATAGTTAAAGAAAGCTCATAGATATAGAAAAAAATCAGAATTTCAACTGTAAATCCACATGTAATCAGGAAACAGACTGGAGAATATATATAGGGGTATATAGAATAAAGTCAAACCATATCTAGTTTAAATCTGTCAAAGTCAAGTCTCTTTATGGAACAATCGTAGATGTAGAGAAGAATTTCTGGTGCTGCTCCTTCAGGGAGATTTCCCCAGCTTCCTGTATGTTCAATTTAATAAAAAAATAGAAGAGCACAGAGACTACTCTCATAGTGTATACAATGTATTCACAAAAATATATTAAAAGATGAACATAGAACGAATGCCCTCACATTTGAACTTCCTGCTAAAAGCACATCTAACCCTATCTGGCATTCAGTGGGGATTCCAGCAGCAGATCTGGAGACAAGCCACACACAGTGTACTCCATCCTGGCATGTCTCCCTGGTGCCTGCGCTTTCATCCGATCCCCTGCGCTTCAGAGCATCTACCGGAGATGACATGACTTCCTGGATGGTCCATCAGGGAACCAAGACCGACGTTGATTCACCCTACACATTTCGTGAAGATTTCTCAATTCCTCAGAGGAGTAATTTAGATATTCCCTTCCAGGTTTATAGCAAACACCGTAGAAACATTAATCATTAAAGAGTTTACTCCAGTGGATCTCGACCTGGATTAAAGTTGAATCAAATTTAGAAAGTGAAAGTAATCAAAATCTTATTTACTGTAATCTTAATTTCAATTTGACAAAAAACAGCAAAAAAAACAAAAAAAAACATTATACAAAATTGTCCTTCCTTTAGCATAGGACTTGATCCCCCTGCAGACGCACTTACCAGAATTCCCTCCTACTGTCTCTGTACGTTCTCCCTACCTACCGATAACATACAGTAAGTAAGCTCCTCGGAGCAGGGACTCCTCTTCCATAATGTTACTTTTATGTCTGAAGCACTTATTCCCATGTATGTACATTAATGGCGCTATATAAATAAAGACATACAATACAATCTGGTTTTTATTAATGTGACATTGCTGTTATAGCTGGGGGTCCATGTCATGTGCCCTGATATGCATACTGTTTTGCCTTCCATCGACCGGAAGTGACGCCACTGGTTGAGACCGAAAGTGACATCAACACACGAGAAGATGCCGTTGGTCGACAAGAGGATATGGGCAGGCAGTGAAACATGAGGAGAGGTATGGTATATAACCCCACCCCCCCCTAGATTTATTTAACAGGTTAAGTCAGAGGAAAGGGCCAGAGGCCTTGAAACATCAGCGCTGCTCATTCTCAGTAGGGACAATGTGTAATTTTGTATTATAAAAATGATATTTGCTGCTGTTTTTTCTACAACTTCATTTAAGATAAATGCTTTTTTTGCATAAATGTAATACTCTTCCAATTTTTTAGTACCAGCCCAACAGATTTAATTTCGATTTTTTTCTGCACCCAGCGGTGAGGGTGCGGGACCTAAGCAAAAATGGAAAATTACGTTTTCAGGACTGGCGAGTTCTTGTTCTAAATTACTTTTTAACCGAGTCCCATGCCATATGAATATAAACACAAAAGTTAGAAAAATACAATATGATAACTGTTCTACAGATCTCACAAGAGATTCAACAATAGAATCTCCCGATAAAATATCTAGTACCCAGGTACAGCTATTGAAACCTATATATACTGTAGATAAGCAATCAACACATAATATTGCCCAGTACATAAGTAAATGCTAGACAGATAACACAGAAAAATGAATGCGCCAAAAAGGGTATAAAAGTTACAAATACCGCTACTGCTATCACAAAATGTTTCGGTAAGCAATGTCATACGCAATGATCCATGCCTGAATAATACCAGAGCAGTGTAGGAACAATATCAAGCCTGGTGATAAGTAGCATAGCCATCATGGACTTGCATTTTTCCTCTTCGCAGATCTTACACTGGATGTGAATATCTGTCAAAATGCCCGACGTACGTTTTACTTATTGTGTGGTTTGCAAGTGCAAGGTCGGTTCTTCTTAATATACACAGAACGTAGTGAGTGATGTCATACACTCAGAAAACAAAATAAAAAGAAATAATTAAGCACCCACACAAGAATATATACATATTATTAGAAGCCAATAAATTGTAGTTCTTCCTTTAACCCTAATGGGTACATAGTATTCAGGGATAATATCCATTTGCTCTCTTTTCTCTGTAGAACTGCCTCTAAATTTCCACCTCTAATCCCTAAAGTAACTTTATCAATACCTAAGGTGAGCCTGCGTGGTGACTCAGAAAGTGTCTAGCAACACTAGTTATTTTATGGGCATTTTCTACATCTTTTTTGGCATTTTTTATGTTACACACATGTTCTAAGACAGGGGGGCGCAATATTTTTACCCTGCACCCCCCTACTGGCTTTCCCCCTCTCCTCGCGCCCCCCTCTCTTACCTTGATTCAGACGTCCTGGCGTCATGACCCCGCGGCATCATTTGACGCCACGTTGCCATGGCGACGCGTCATCAGGAGCTTCTGAATCAAGGTAAGTAAAGGTTTACAGAGGCCCTGTAGCTCCTCCGGCATTAATTTAAATGCCTTTGGGAAGCACGCGGGGGCTTCTGTAAACCCCGCGCCCCCTGCAGCGAATCTCACACCCCCCTGAGGGGCGCGCCCCACACTTTGCGCACCGCTGTTCTAGGACACAACGAGTAATATGTCTGCTTGTCATATCAGCATACAAATTACATGTGAATTGAAGCACATAGATGAGTCCTTCTCTAAGGCAGTTAATATACATATTAATGTTAAATATTTTGTTGCCTGAGGTACCACAAAAGGTTTTGTCAGTTTTCATAAATTGCCAAGCTCTGCATGATCCACAATTAAAAGACCCTTAAAGTGAACGCAACTATGTTGTACTTTTTCCATAAGGGAAATAACAATTGACAAGTTTATTCTTACACTCATTGGCCCTCCAAGCCATCATTCTAACCTGAGGTAGGGTCTAATATCACTGTTCAGATGTAAAATGGACCAATGTTAGACAAGAATATTACATAAATCCTCCCATTGTGTTGAAAATCATGCAACAAATCTGATACAATTATCAGTGTAACAGGGACTTATCCCTATTTTAGAGAAACTGCCTATTGTATTCTGAAAATCCAGCGGGGAGCTGGTTTCTTGTAGCTAGTCAATTAATCAGCACCACCAAGTATTCCAAGTAGTTTTAAAACTCCAGCTGAAACAGACCCAGAGAGATTTTCCTCACACACAACAGTGCTGACATGAGGAGAGGGTCTTGAATATAGAGGAGGACTGTGTATTGACAGCAAGACACAATGGGACCAGACCTCTTTTCCTGGATACAGAGGACCCAGGATCCTTCCAGAGGCTGGACCCTCAAGCACACTAAGACACCTGGACACCACTGAGACAAATGGAAAAAATAGACAGAGCACTGCAGAAAGGTAAATAAAGAGATCCAGAGGGGGTCACATGTATAAAAAATAGATCTTTATTCGATCATAATGGAACCCAACATACGCGTTTCGGGCAAGAAAAGCCCCTGAACGGTGGCGCACTGAATATCTTTGCTTATGATACTCTGAATGATACAGTGACTGAAGAGAAGTTAAAATGTACATGTCTCTGTGTCTAATGACCTTGTACATCTCTACTGTTCCAGTTTCACACTTCATTAAAAAACCACTATGCATATACATATTAACGGAATCTGTCTCGTCTTTTGTAATGTACTATGCATGACATGGGACATGGTGCTTCCTCTTTGCCGCACAAGACTGACTTGCAGTTTATGCTTATATGATATATTGAGCTATTCAAGGCGGGGCAGATAGAGTACAACGCTATCAGAAATCTATGAGTCTGTCGTCGACAATTACTTATACAATTACTTATTCTACAAAGAAACATCAAACCAAGAAGGACGGAACAATTTTATTCGACATAACTTAAGCATTAATGATTGCTTTATTATAACACCATGCCCCGGCAAGAGGGGCGGGTGCTGGGCACTGCACGCATCATGGATGGGTATTTTCGAAGGAGAAAGTAATTGGTCGGGACCAAGAGATTGAATAATAGAACTTCCCAAACGGTCCCTCCAATCTGCCTCCACCCAACTACCTGCTCAAACCTAAGTGTCTGCCCCAATACCAGTACCAGTACGGACCCGCCAACTCTAAAAACGAGATGAACCTACATCCCAACTACATGATCGACTCAAATATCAACGTACAACACACCCCTTGCATCAACAATGGTTCACTGACACTCATTTTTCAAGGTGTCTGTGAGAGAGTGAAGAGTTAAATACTCTGTGTGCACTCAGGAAACTATACCCTAGTATCAGGTTTCTGGAGATGCTTCAATAAACTCCAGATTGAGCAGGGTTTAAAAGACAGAAAGTAACTACCTGTCAGTGTTCCTGCTCCAGCAAGAGTGGAGGGTCATAAGAGGATTAACTGTGGTGGTCGGATACCAAAAACTCTCAGAGACCCAGGCTTCTGTTCCTGGAGAAATTTACTTGGGAACAGCGGGCACCTAAAAGCCCTGCACTAAAGACAAGCTTGCAAAACAACAGGGCAGGAATGAATGAAGGAATCTTCCTGGGAGCAGCAGGACTGCAACGCCTGCATCTGAAGGGTGCCTGGAGAAACTGAGACGCCGGACCAGCATATTGAGATAAGTATCTTTTATATTGTTTCTAGTATCCTATGTTGTTTTAGACTGGTAACTGACCTAGCTACCCAGTCAGAGGTCTTATTTAACCACAAGTACTAAATGTGTATGTTTCTCAGATGGTACATTTGGATGGAGTGAGGGTAGATATTACTCATTTGAGTGACCTTTCTGGAAGGTGAAAAGTGGGTCAGCTAGATAGCTATGTATTAACCCTTGCTCCATATGCAGGTCACAAGTGTGCTGTATGTGACATGCATCAAAACAAATGTAAACAAAACAAATTCACGCTACTGGAGTAACTAATTTGAGCCTAGTACATATGCACTATTGAAATTGAGTTTGATCAATTGGGCACCAAAAAAAGCAGTTTTGACACTTAGTACTTGGGCCCCATTCATTTTTCTCAGGATAAAAATAAGTAAAATTGTTGCTTTAAGGGCAATTAAATATTTTATGAGAAGCCAATTACACTGGTAAGTAATTGTTTGACCCACTACATGGGACTGTCTTTTAAGTCTTAAGGCAAGATTGTTCATCTACCTGATAATGAATACTAATATAACTAGAAACAGGTGAATGTTCTGGTAATACAACTAAAAGTATGGGCACTCAAAAGTGTAAAAAAGTAATCGAAAAGTAAATTATTGGTTGTCCATAGTAATACCAACTTTTAAAAGGGTAACTCCTCATGAATATCCCTTAGGGAATCCCAACAGCGATATCACTATGGACAAGTACATTACTTTTAATTGTACCCTTTTGAGTGTCTGTACTTTTCATTTTGTCATTTTGTTTCCTGTGTTTTTAGGAAACTACAAAGCACATCTTCCCCACAGTATTTTCAGATGTTGGGTTTTCTGTTTGGTATTTTTGGGAATTTACTGGTAAAACACCATTGCACCATGACTTGCACATTATAAAGCAACTGTACACAGGCCCATTTCAGTGCTTTGATTTATGTGATTGCACAGCCCTTAATCATGTCCCTCTTGTTAAACCCTTAGCATGCAATGCTTGTAAATATACTGCACACTCTAAACATGATATTCTTTCTGCTTACCCATTTTCAAATGCAATAGCCCTGGAATAATGACGATGGTATAACTCAATTTGAGGTCTGCTGCTGGTGACTTTATTACATAATGCTTTCTAATTGACCCTCATAGTTTAATAAGACAGAACATTTCACCAGAACATTGACAAAAGTTATTAATTTTCACTTCAGCAGAGACCAGTGTCCCAATTAAATCCCAAGATAATGCCTGACTGACTGGCTGACCTCATTACAGCTAATGCTTATTAGTCCTGTTGAGAGGATAACATTGCACACTGTTAAAATGCCTAAATGAGCACATACAACTATTTCAAAGAGATTATAATTTACATACATGACTAATTTTACTCTGGCAGGTCTGATGTCTTTAAAAGGATAGCAGTAAACTTGAGTAATATTGCAAGGTAGCCGCTATCAAATGAACACAGCACTGAATAGACGTAAAATGGATTACACTACGTGCAGTTTTGCTAGAACTATTTTATTTTTCCTTCAGTTGGATGCGTGCCGTGCTGAATATTAACATGCCAATAGAGCCTTGTAAAAATTGTTAATATGTTTTATTGTTATTGACAATTTTATGTCTTGAAAGTAGAGTATCAATTCCTTAGAAATTCTTTTTATTTAAAATCCAATTTATTTCTCTAAGAACTAATAGTAGGTAAAATAGAAATGGACTGCTTGCATTTTTATGTGTTTAATAGTTTGACTTCATTTTTTTCTTAATTTTGGTCTACAGCATTATGGATATACCTGATATTTTTATGTCTGTGATATACAGCACTTTTATCCTCTCGCTTACAGCTAAATATTCCCCCTACACACTCTCTCTGTCCTGGCCATGACCTTCTCCTCTTCTGCTTCCTTATAACTGGAGGCGTGCGAATCTCTCGCAGGTAGATCTACGAAACGTTTCTCGATTTTTGTTAACATTTTTACCAAAGTATAGCAAAAGATGTATTTGTTCAGTGCTCTATGAAAGTCTAGAAATACCCAACATTCTCACCGGGTTTCTGCGAAATTCGTATGAAAGCCCAAGACTTTTGTCAAAATGACACTCAAATGCCATTTGACTTGGGGCTATTTTATGCAATAAGCAAAAGTAAGTAAATAAGTACATTTTAATAGAGCAATGCTTTTTCTTGAGAATTTCTAATGCATAATGAATTGCTAATGCTGGGACAAATATTTGCAAATGTTAATGATTTTGCATATCACTACTCATAACCTTATCCCACCTCCACAACTTATGCTCTTCCTCCACCTCCTCCCCTATGGTACTCCCTGCTCTGCAACATCTCACTCTCCCATGCTCTTCACTCATTTAAGGGTGTCCTCCTGTCAAGCTCACTTCTTCAAGAAAGATATTTGTCATCCTCCTTATACCTTCAGTTTTCGTCGTCTTGCCTATACAACAACAGCTAACATCTGATACCAAGGACAGAGCATCCCAGCAAGTAGTTTCACAGTGACCTTTTTTTTATTGACTTTTCAATAGGGTAGGGGGTACAGAAGGAAAAAAAGGGGATAAGGTGGGGGGAACCATCACATCAATAACACAATACTGGCTTATTTTTTTCAAGGCACATACAACAGCATAGCTAATATCTTCAGCTACCACTCAACATCATTGATTAATCTAAACACTTTTGCAGAAGAATAGGAGTGGCTTTAGAGGGCCACTTTTTAACAACCTCCACGTGGCTTCTCCCAAAGGATTTATTTAGGTTACATTTCCAAATCCATATCCTAAAACTTTGGACTTTTAGACATTTATTCAAGGATCACAAATCATAAAAAATATCTCATTCTATGGCTCAGGAGGGCAGTCAGCATGTCCATCTTCATAACCTCGTTTATTCTCCTCAAGATCACACATTTTGGGGGTGTATTCTTATTCTTCCAATATACTGAAATCAAACATCTTGCCGCCGTAAGAATATGGGGAATTAGTTTTTTATTATTATGATCCCTATCCTCTATTGGCTTGCCTAAAACTTTAATTAATGGGTCCCATGGTATTTTAATTGCTGTTACAGTACCTCCTCTATCAAACTTTGTACTAGTTTCCAAAACCTCTGAATCTTGTTGCATAGCCACAAGATGTGTGCAAGATCACCAATCTGGACAAAACTCATCCAGCACATATTTGATGTGCCAGAATAGATTAGACTAACTCTCTTTGGAGTCAGAAACCAGCGAAAGATTATTAATATATATATTTTTAGCTATAGTACAAATAGACGTTTTTGAGGCTACCTTTCAAATGTCTTCCCAGTCTTCTCTAGTGATTTCCATATTTAGATTTTTTTCTTCCCATTTAGACACATAATCATGATCTGATATACCTCCTTCCTGGATCAATTCTTGGTAAACACTTGAGATACAGTAAACCCTTTTGATATTTCCAATTTCTACAGACTTTCAAAAATCGCAGGGGGTGAAAAGACTGAGCTCGGCTGTATACTCCAAATAAAATGACTAATTTGTAAATACCTATAAAGCTCTTCTTTGGGAAGGGCGTACTTTATACTTAGATCTTCAAAGGAAAGTAAATTACCCACCGATATAAGGTGACCTAAGTCTATAATATTCCTTTTTCTCCACGGATCCAGCTGTTTTGAGTTAAATCCTTGAGCAAAACCCAGATTGTCTAAAATTGGCCTCAATCTTGATGGATTTTGAAGTAGACCAAATCTCTTTTTAGATTGATACCATATATTCATGGTGAATCTAATCACGTCAGAATGCCTTTAGAACATTATTTTATTAAATCTATCTCTTCCTAACCACAATAATGCTGGGAGTGAAATTGGTGCTGCCACCGTTGCCTCAATATTTACCCCAGCGGTGCACACAGTGGTATTATTCTGAATCTCTTTTAAATATTTTGAGGGAGTTGCTATTGGTAAAGTCTGGAAATAGTAAAGTAATCTGGGTAAAATCTTCATCTTGACCGCTGCTAGCCAGGAAATGTGAAATGTATTCCATTATATTAGATCTTTATTAATCTTGAAAAAAATATCTGGAAAATTTGTTTAAATAGGTATTGATAATTCTGTGTAATAAAGATCACTAGATATTTAATTTTTGTTTTTTGCCATTTATAGTTGAAGTTTAATTGGATTAGTTTCACCTCATGTTCTGGAAGCAAAAGGTTAATTGCTTCCAATTTATACAGGTTCGTTTTACACCCTGACAGAGCTCCAAACTCCTCAAGAACTGCTTGCAGATTGGGGCGAGATGTCAGAGGGTTACTAATGGTTAAAATAATATTATCCGCGAAAAGTGATAAGTTATATGTTTAATTTCCTATTGGAATACCCTGTATATTAGAGTTTATTCTAATAGCACTTGCTAAGGGGTCTATAGTTAACGCGAACAGAAGGGGGGAAAGTGAGCAACCCTGTCTAGTTCCGTTCGATCTTTTGATTCTATTCATGTTTCCGCCTGGAATCTTAAGAAAAGCAGAAGGACAGTCATAAAGAGCTTGAATCCCTTGTAAATATAGGCCTGAGAACCTGAACCACTCAAGTGTTTTATTTATTAAAGGCCAACTGATTTTATCAAGGGTCTTTTTTTACATCTAGACGCAATAAAATAGCCTTATGGAGTTGACATGGTTTATAATATTTATAATCTTCCTTGTATTGTCACAGGCCTTCCTTTCTCCAATAAAACATACCTGATCAATATGTATAAGTTTTGGTAATACTGTATAAGGTTCAGTCTGTTGGCTAGAATTTTGCTACAGTATATATTTTTAGATCCGCATTTATTAATGAAATTGGCCTATAGTTTCTGCAGTTTATGGGATCCCTGCCCTCCTTGTGGATAATGGCTATATTTGCACTCGCCATATATTCTGGGATTTGCTTACCCTCTAAAAAGCATTAAAAAGGGTTAGAAGATATGAAGATAATATTTTTTATATGTTTTTTATCATATGCATTTACACCATACTTTACATTGGAATGGAACTCCTTGTCTTATTAATATAGCCACATCCATTTTTTTCTGCTGCAGGATGCGTAGTATACCTGGGGGAATTACTTTTTGAAGGTATTGCTGATCTGATTAATCAAAGTGGGTTTCCTGTTTCCTGTTTCCTGTTGGGAAGCTTTCCGTTACCCAATTCAGTTTCTTTGTACAGAAGATGTTTGGTAATGGTTAAAACATAGAAGAGGGGGTGGGGATAAGGTGTTGGGGTGTGAATGTGAAATCCCATTTGGGGGAGGCCATCACCGAGTGTGGTGACCTTAAAAAAAATAATAACCCAACTTTAATAAGGCGGCCCACCAAACATTGTGCCAGCATAAACTATTTGACTTCCTGGGGCCCGGACACTCAGTCCAAACCCCAGGATCACCTGAATCCATTGAAACTATAATGTCCCTACAACAAAGAAACCTCCAAACATATTTCTAATAACCTTAAACCTTTAAATAGTTTTTGTAAATCTGTTGGCCTCCAGACTATAACAGTCGCATCTTACCATTTGAATAATTAATGTGTGCCTAACTTTACTTTAGTTATACCTCTAAGTATCTATTAGACTAAACTTGTATTAACTATGAAAACCTTAAATTCCCTTTATTTTTGATCAACAATATCTTATAGCAGGCAGCAGATCTCTATTAACATTAACATACAGATTTTGTATGTCTAACCATCCTTCAAAACTACACTGGGTAGACACACCAATCACCCATAGCGCAATTGGTAAAATACATCATATTATTAATTTGTGGTAGTCTGGGCACTCTTGACCCATGTCCTCCCAAAAGACAGAAAAAAATAGAGAAATAGCATTTTTTTTTAAAAATAAACTGAGTCCAAAACAAGATGGACAACCCTCCCATGCAAAGAGAGCCCTCTGCATCCTGGGGCAAGTTCAAGTCATGCTCCCCGATTTCTGGCAGTATAGGGACAATCATGAGCCTTGGTTCAAAAATGTATTTTCCGTTACTCGAATGAAAGTGAGTCTTGAGTTTGCCTGTACTGAACAGCTCTTTATTCAAAGTGTAGTTCCAATACTGCATTCTTTCAAACAGTCTTCGTGCTTGGGCTTGCTTCTCTCCTAGAACCCATTGGGGAGTTCCCTCCCTGCAGGTTGCGTACAGTGTCCCATTCTGTCAACTGTGAAGTCTGCTTCAGCCCTCTTCCTGGGGGTTCCTTATCAGGTAGATGGTCTCCATGCTCCTTATAATGATCACTCCCCAAGTCTGAACCTCAATGTTGCTGTCTGTCCACATGCTCCTTCCTCAGGGTGTACCCAACCTGCGCAGAAATCGCTCCGTTGCCTCTGGGTAATGCATAGAGTGTTACTTAAACAACAAAACAGGTAGCGCTAACCGCAATGTGTGTGGTGTAGTAACTATTACCTTATATATTAAATAAAACTATACATAAGGGGCTGCCTAGGACACAAAGCCTGACCCCCTGGTCAGGAAAACAGTATGGACAGGGAATAGTTCCGTGGGCGCCTATAAAATTTTACCACTATAAAGGATATACGAACACCAAGCCTGTTGGTTGTGAAGATTGTTGATCCTCACGGTGGGCTTGAAAACAAAGAGAAAGCACAACACATAGCGTAATACTGTTGAAACATTAAACAAACAACATATAAGACAACATATAACAGCTGAATACTGAAATGGTATTTTTAGGACAATAAAATCATTTAATAACAATTAATATTTAATATAATGCACAATTTGCATGGACATATAGATTTAAGCAATTAAAAATCTGAATAGGTGGTTCAACTGCTCCGTAGCACCAATGTTGATGATAGCAATGCCTACTCACCAGATGGAATAGGTTTGCAGGCAGTGGATATTTTAGAGAGTATCCCCTCTCATCTGTGTGCTGCTCTCTGCTTAGCTGGCGTCTCTGTCGGCTCGTGGGTGCAGCTCATCAGCGGGGACTCCTGCAGCTCCAGGAAGCACGTCTGAGCAGATGGAACTCAGCTGCAGCTGATTCAGCACGATGTCAGCCACGGTGATAGCCCACCCTGGGTGGAGGTTCAAGCCCCGCACACATTGGTGTAGTACCCCCCGTACATCGGTGAATCAACGTGAGCTGCCAGCTAACCATCTCTTATAGCCGCCGACGAGTTGAACCAGCTGTTGCGGTTTCCCATTATTCAAGCGCCCTGCTTGGCGCCCTGCAGGAGTACCTGCTGACAAGTTGCGTCCACGAGCGGATAGAGACGCCAGCTAGCAGTGAGCAGCAGATAGACGTGCTCACGGTGGTCCGTGGCTGACATCGTGCTGAATCAGCTGCAGCTGAGTTCCATCTGCTCAGACGTGCTTCCTGGAGCTGCAGGAGTCCCCGCTGATGAGCTGCACCCACGAGCCGACAGAGACGCCAGCTAAGCAGAGAGCAGCACACAGATGAGAGGGGATACTCTCTAAAATATCCACTGCCTGCAAACCTATTCCATCTGGTGAGTACGCATTGCTATCATCAACATTGGTGCTACGGAGCAGTTGAACCACCTATTCAGATTTTTAATTGCTTAAATCTATATGTCCATGCAAATTGTGCATTATATTAAATATTAATTGTTATTAAATGATTTTATTGTCCTAAAAATACCATTTCAGTATTCAGCTGTTATATGTTGTCTTATATGTTGTTTGTTTAATGTTTCAACAGTATTACGCTATGTGTTGTGCTTTCTCTTTGTTTTCAAGCCCACCGTGAGGATCAACAATCTTCACAACCAACAGGCTTGGTTTTCGTATATCCTTTATAGTGGTAAAAATTTTTAGGCGCCCACAGAACTATTCCCTGTCCATAGAGTGTTACTTACTATTCCTGTCAACAATTAGTTGGAAGGGGAATCCCCATCGATACCGAATCCCCTTCTCATGGAGTTTGCTGGTTAGCGGTCGGAGCCATCTCCTTCTGAAGGTAGTTGTTCAGGAAAGGTCATTAAAGATTTGAATTTGTGTACAATAGGGCCCCTCTTTTCAGCGTTGTGCTTCTCGGTGATCCGCCAATATGAGGTACTTAGAAGGGGGCCACCATGTCATCGCATGTGCAGAAAGGGGACGGCCAAGTTTGCGCATGCGCAGAAGGTGGAACAGCTGAGTTCGTGCATGCACAGAATGGGGGAGTGCAAGTCTGCACATGCGCAGAAGGGTAGGAGATGCCGAAAATCACTGGTTTCACTTTTTGGTGCTTCTAGCTTTGCGGCGGCGCCATACCCGCTGTATGAGCGGGACCCTACTGTATTTTCGAATGAGACGTCCCCGCTGTTTCAGCAGGCTAACAATATTTTTCCTTTGTTTTGTAGTGGTGTAATTTTGTTATAATGTCTTTATTTATGGCCGGGTCCGGTAATCTGTCATTTCCAGGTCTTTCCCCTCCAGTTCTGGGTCCAGATACACAAAGTCTCTTCAAATAATTTTGTAGATCCGATGGGGGAACAGACTTCAGGACATTTCTAACCCTCAGATTTTGTCATCACTCATGATTTTCAATATCCTTGAAGCCCTCTTTAAAAGTCTTAATCTCCTATTTTAATGTGAGTACCTCATCATCGTGTTAGCTTGGAACTCTAGAGATTCTTCTCACTTTGTTGTAACTGTGGTTTAGTGAGATAAAGAGGCCACCTCCGCCTTGAATTCCACAACCGCTTTATTTATTTTGGCTTGAAAGGATCTTTTTATATCCCTGGAGAGGCTCTCCAACGCCTCCATTGCTACAGTAATGGTGAGCGGTATGCAGCAATGGTCAAGATGGTTCTGAAGAAGTCCTAATATGCAAAGCGTTGTCTTCCAGGTCAGGGGAGCGCTGCAGATCTCAGATGTAATATGTGGAGAAGTGGAGAAAAAATAATGGTGCAGACAATAAAATCAAAGTGAATCCAAACAATAATATGTCAGTTTCATTCACATATTTCTTCTGTAAATAGAAGGCATATCAGAGACCCATCTCTCTCTGATAGGAGCCCTTTACAAGGAGCCTCAGGTTGATAGCTGTTTGTGGATGATGAATCTTGAATGGTCTGCTGTATATGTGGTAATATCCTATTATATCCCTCCCAGGGATTGGGATAAGGAAGAAAGAGCGTACAATGGTATAGTACATAGAAATTCTTCTGGAATCGAAGCCATATGAAACGCGTAGAATCTGATGTTTTGGGAACCACTGAGTGCTGACACGGAGGGTCCTGGCAAACTGCAGAAGCCGAGTATCCAGAGTAGCCTGTTCCGCCCCTACTCGAGCCGTCACAGGATGTGACGTAGGCGTGATGCACGCGGAAGTGCACGAGGCAGCAGTGCACGAGGCAGCAGTGCAGATGGCGCATACCCCATGTGTACCAGCGGTTCTCTCCCTTACTAAAAAATGTGAGTGGATATTATTATGTTTTTATAGATGAAATAGACATAATTTCTACATACTATACCATTGTGCGCTTTTTCTTCCTTATCTCAATCCCTGGGAGGGATATAATAGGATATTACCACATATACAGCAGTCCATTCAAGATTCATCATCCACAAACAGCTATCGACCTGAGGCTCCTATCAGAGAGAGATGGGTCTCTGATATGCCTTCTATTTACAGAAGAAATATGTGCGTGAGACTGACATATTATTGTTTGGATTCACTTTGAATTTATTGTCTGCACTATTATATTTTCTCCACATCTCCACATATTACATCTGAGATCTGCAGCGCTCCCCTAACCTGGAAGACAACGCTTTGCATTTTGGACCTGGGCAGTCCACTTTAAGGGTGTAGAGCTGCTGCATTTAATTTCATTTTTACTATATTTTCTCACTATAGTTACACTTATTCACTTTGTGGTGAAAGGCATTGTCACTTATTATTAGCTTAGTACATTTTTCAGATTTATTTCACTTATGTTTGGGTGAATCACATTTATAAATACTTGTCGTCATCACTGCACTAGAAGCGCCCGTACCATTTATTTCTGTGTGAAGTCCTAATATGACCATATCTGAGACCAGCACCAGGCTCATGAGATGCCAATTGGTCTGGACATTTGGACCTGTTTGACTCTAATACAGTATAATGCAATAGTATTGTTCTTGGAAGTCTAATGCTGCTTGTTACAGCACTGTACGGAGCTGTACCAATGTGGTGCACTGTACAGTACATTACTCCTACAGTGACAGAATAGGGTTTACAGTATGATTAATGTACTGTAGTGCAGTGCAGTATTGTACAGTTCATGTACAGTGTTGTAATGTAGGTAAAAGTGTGGTTTTACTGTACCTGTTCAATTGTTCCTTGTCATTACAGAGCTTATCCTATGATAAGGAAGCCTAACAAGATTAAAAGAGTAGACCAAGCACGGCATGGATCGCAAGTGGCAAGACTATTCAGGATCTTATCTTTTCTGATGAGAAAACGGTAGCTCTTGAAAGATTTAACAACAATAAACAATACAAACCGGCGCCTAAAATGTCCAAAATCAGTCTGATAAAAGTCCAAGTGAAGAAAACTTCAAAGTTGTACTTGAACTTCTGTACTTCCAAAATTGGATGAGTCCACAGCCAATTGACTCGTGATATGTGGAATAAAGAGAAGAAAATAATAGTGTAATACTGTTGATCAGACAAACAGGTAACACAAACACAGGACAAACAACCACTTACAACAAGTAAAAAGCAAGGCTGAAAAAGAAGAGCTAATTTATTACAAATCAAAAATAAATGACAAATATAAACAATGAGCAGGCAACTGATCCAGTCTGTATAAAACTGGAATCCTACTCACAAGATGCTGTGGGTAAAATCACAGTGTACTGCAGTCTTAGGAACAGCTTATCCTCCGGTGGTGTCTGGCTGCTTTCCTGCAATCCTCAGACGCTTCCACGCTCTCCTGGATCCTAAGGTCCTTTGCTGGAAATGTACCGGGGTTTCAAGCACTTGTTCCTGCTGCTACCACACACTGCTACGTCGCCTGCGACTGCTAATGATGACGAACTCTTGCACTCTGACCCTACGCGTTTCGTGCGCATGTGCTATTCATCAGGGGGTACGATAGCACTGAGCTATGGATGCAGTTATACCTAGTAATGGTGGATTTGATTGGAGCTAATGTATGACTACCAATCCTTACTACGAGCTCACTAATTGGCTCAACTCACGCCCATCAAGCTCAGTGCTAAAGAGACAGCCTCGCTTTTAACACTTACAACACTGGAACCTTACAACATAGAAATACATAAAAATACTACAAAAACATGAAATACATCATGAATGAACATATAAAAACATGTAAGAACATAAACAATGTTATTACCAACATACTTAATATCATAAAATATTATACTTTAAAAATGATATAATTTAAAAAGAACCTTATTTTAAAAGAACCTTATTTTAAAATTCTACCTTCTAGTTGATACTTATGTTCAATGAACTTATTAATAATACACATCTTCAACAGAATCACATGTACCTTAATAATATATATAGATATATATCCCAACCTGATTCTGGGAAATTACACAACACTATAAATATATTAATATTATTTAAAAATTGAGTCGGTCCCCCCCTCTCCAATTTGCCGACACCAGTTCAATAGCCTGACATTTCAACCCTATTGGGTTCTGATTGTGGTGTGTGTGGAAATGATGGGAAAAACTATGCGTTAATAATCCTTTTTTAATGTTGTAAATGTGTTCATAGATTCTCCTTTGATAACTTCTCCCTGTCCTGCCTACATATTGAAGGCCACAGGGGCATTGTAATAAGTATATTACAAATATAGAATGACAATTTATGAACGATTTTATAGAATACACTTTTGAAGTAACATTAGATCTAAAGGACTTTGCACTTTGCACTTGCACTAAATGAACAAGCCGTACAGGCTGTATATGAAAAAAAGCCTTTTGTAGGTTTTATTCCTGTAGGTCCAGAGTGCTCTAAAGGACAACTAGGAGCTATTTTTGATTTTATATTAGATGCCTTCGTAAAAATAATATTTGGTTTTACTGGAAGGCACTGTGCAAGTGTATTATCACAAAGCAACATGGGCCAATGTTTATTTAAGATTTTACGTATCTTTGGAGCCATTTCATTGTATTGTGTTATGAAAGATACAATATAATTGGACTCCCTTTGTGACTGATGATTACTTTTTTTATATTCTAGAAGTGTCTCCATCTCCAGATTATCTACTTGTAAAAGAGCCTCATCTACGAGGCTCTCTGGATACTTTATCTCTATACATTTTTGTTTTAGCTCATCCACCTGAACCACAAATTCCTCCTGACTTGAGCAATTGCGCTTCAGGCGTACTAGCTGTCCCTTAGGGATATTGCGTATCCAGCTAGGATTATGCTGGCTATCAGCCTTTAAGTAGTTGTTAGCCTGCACTGGCTTAAAAAAAGTTTTTGTTTGTATGAAATTATCTACAACAGAAATACTTAGATCTAAAAATTCAATATGATTAATGTTGTGATTAAATGTAAATTTGAGGTTCCTATCATTCTGGTTAAGATATTTAAAAAATATATCTAATTGTTCCTGGCTACCTGACCAGACAAATAAAACATCATCTATAAAGCGGCGGCAGAGCACCAGGTTTGCCCCGAGGGGACAGTTATTCCAAATATAGTCCTCCTCCCAGCTATCCATAAATAAATTTGCATAGCTGGGGGCAAACCTGGTGCCCATAGGAGAACCGCATATCTGTAAAAAAAAATGAGAATTAAATGAAAAATAATTGTGTTAAAATAAATTGAATGCTTTCTAATAAAATAATTTTTAAAGCTGGAGTGATTGTGGGATCTGATTCTAGGTGTGAAGCCTATTGGATTGGCCTCTATCAAAATGGCCTGAACATTGACTTTGAGCTGGGAGTTTTTTTTAAATAATATTAATATATTTATAGTGTTGTGTAATTTCCCAGAATCAGGTTGGGATATATATCTATATATATTATTAAGGTACATGTGATTCTGTTTAAGATGTGTATTATTAATAAGTTCATTGAACATAAGTATCAACTAGAAGGTAGAATTTTAAAATAAGGTTCTTTTAAAATAAGGTTCGTTTTAAAATAAGGTTCTTTTTAAATTATATAATTTTTAAAGTATAATATTTTATGATATTAAGTATGTTGGTAATAACATTGTTTATGTTCTTACATGTTTTTATATGTTCATTCATATTGTATTTCGTGTTTTTGTTGTATTTTTATGTATTTCTATGTTGTAAGGTTCCAGTGTTGTAAGTGTTAAAAGCGAGGCTGTCTCTTTAGCACTGAGCTTGATGGGCAGTGAGTTGAGCAAATTAGTGAGTTCGTAGTAATAATTGGTAGTCATACATTAGCTCCAATCACATCCACCGTTACTAGGTATAACTGCATCCATAGCTCAGCGCTATCGTACCCCCAGATGAAGTGCGCATGCGCATGAAACGCGTAGGGTCAGAGTGCAAGAGTTCGTCATCATTAGCAGTCACAGGCGATGTAGCAGTGCGCAGTGTGTGGTAGCAGCAGGAACAAGTGCTTGAAACCCCGGTACACCTCCAGCAAAGGACCTTAGAATCCAGGAGAGCGTCAAAGCGTCTGAGGATTGCAGGAAAGCAGCCAGACACCACCGGAGGATAAGCTGTTCCTAAGGCCTCGGGCATGGTCAGCGCTTATACGCTGAGCTGTGCTGAGGTGCACTGCTGCTCGGCACTGAGCCCCTGCAGCCGCAATGAGAGCGGCTTTAACAGGGTCTCGCTTACGCTTACGCAAGTGTGCGAAAGCGTAAGTCTTAGAAATTTTTTAAATTCAAGCGCTCAAGGGAGCGCAGGGCAAACCAGTTCTGTGACGTCACAGCCCCCCCTCCCCCGACACGCACTCGGACGGCGCGCGGTCTAAGGCGCTTTCCCTCAGCGCGCCTCCGCCGGCACAATTCACCATGGACGCAGCCTAAGACTGCAGAATACTGTGATTTTACTCACAGCATCTTGTGAGTAGGATTCCAGTTTTATACAGACTGGATCAGTTGCCTGCTCATTGTTTATATTTGTCATTTATTTTTGATTTGTAATAAATTAGCTCTTCTTTTTCAGCCTTGCTTTTTACTGTTTATTGTTGTAAGTGGTTGTTTGTCCTGTGTTTGTGTTACATGTTTGTCTGATCAACAGTATTACACTATTATTTTCTTCTCTTTATTCCACATATCACAAGTCAATTGGCTGTGGACTCATCCAATTTTGGAAGTACAGAAGTTCAAGTACAACTTTGAAGTTTTCTGCACTTGGACTTTTATCAGACTGATTTTGGACATTTTAAGCGCCGGTTTGTATTGTTTATTGTTGTATTTATTTTTTTTACTTTGTTTTGGGTCATTTATTTCTGGCAGCCTTGCCTAGTAAGTGCTGGGTTTATCTAAGTGTTTATTACTAGTTTGCACTTCACATATATTGTTTAGCTTGTAGCGCTACAGTATTTGCACCACTCTTTTTCTCCATTTTCTGTTTTTCCAACACAGGTGTAGCAGCTTTTTTTTTTTTAACTTGTAATTTTTATTATTTTTGAAGGCACAGCCAAGATACAGCTTATAAACAGTACTGCGTCATGCGATATCAATAACATATGTGCACCTTAGCAGAATGCAAACATTAATCGAAGTTTAACAGGGTGGTATAAACAAAAAGATATACAACAAGTATTACATAGTATATATTAAATAATATAAGACAATGG
Source organism: Ascaphus truei (assembly GCF_040206685.1). Classification (NCBI taxonomy): domain Eukaryota; kingdom Metazoa; phylum Chordata; class Amphibia; order Anura; family Ascaphidae; genus Ascaphus; species Ascaphus truei. The sequence continues at coordinate 130,289,835 of NC_134483.1, read as the reverse complement.
AGAGGGGGTAGGGGGAAGCCAGGGAGGGGTGGGGGAGGGAAGAGGGGGCCATGAACTCCTGCCAAATCTGTGGTTCCTGAATTTGTCAATCCGCGTTGGTGGAGATCGAGAGTAGTGTATTGCTAATATATTGATTAGTAATCTCTAACAGCCCTCCAGACTGTGGACTTTCGTTAGCAACGACATTATAGGAGAACGCATCTACTGATTATTAAAGCAGTATTTTGGATCTTTCTACCCCTGGGATGTCTGTCTGTTCCAGCCAAGGAGTCCAGACTTGTAGGAAATTTTCGCCAGTGTCATTAACTAAACTCGTTAATTTTTCCATCTGGCATACAAACCAAATTCTGTTCCGAATCTTGGGGATTATAGGAATTTCACTCTGTTTCCATAATGCTGCAATCTCGCACCTCACGGCTGTAGCAAAATGAGCTATTAGTTTGAGTTCTGTTTTTGTGATACTCCGAATTGCTCTGCCTAATAAGAAGAGTCCGGGATCAAATGGAATTTCTATGTCCAGTATCCTTTGCAGCCAATCATTGATCTTTTCCCACAACGGGGTTAACCGGGGGCAAGACCACAGCATATGCAACAGATCTGCGGGTTCTCCACATTGTCTAGGGCACAATGGGGAGCTTCCCTTTACAAATTTAGATAATCTAAGCGGGGTGAGATACCACCTCATAAGAACTTTATATGCGTTCTCCTTTAATGTTGTGCAAATCGAGCTTTTTGCCGCAGAGGTTGCGATTTGGGTCCAGTCCTCCATATCTATGTTCTCTCCTAAGTCTGCTTCCCAGTTTAACATATAGCCTAGTTTGTGTGTTACTTTAACGCTAGAACCGATCACTTCTCTGTACAACTGCGATGTAAGTCCTTTTGTATTTGTCTTTCTGAGACAGAGCTTTTCGAATGTTGTCAACGGTGGATGTGGTCTAGAGTTGTTGTAAAAGGCTCTAACCTGGAGGTATCTATAGAATTCTGAGTGTGGAATATTTTTATCCTCTCTAATTTGTTCAAATGTTATAATTTTGTTGTCGTCCTCCAGATCCTTTAATCTTGTTATATTATTGTGTTTCCAGATTTGAAAATTTGAGCTAAGCATCCCTGGAGCAAAATGAGGGTTCCCCCATAGGGGTGTCATTAAGGTATTTTTAGTTGTAAGTCCACATTTGAATTTAGTGGCATCCCAGATTGCTAGGGAATTGGTCATTGAGGATAGCGGTGGGTGTATAGCATTTTTCCTTGTTATTTTTGGGGTCCATAATAAGTTGCTTAGCTCCAGTGGGGAGCAAGCTTTATTCTCCAATGCAACCCATCTTTTCAATTCTGGGTGTATCTGCCATTGGGAGAGTTGGCATAATTGGGCCGCTTGATAGTAGGATAACAAGCAAGGTACTGCTAGGCCTCCCTCTGTTGGTTGTTTCAGTAGGGTCTGCTTTTTAACTCGGGCTTTTTTGCCCCCCCAAATGAAGTTAAGGATGGAGGCCTGCAACTCGCTAATATCTTTCAGATTCAGTGGTACCAGGAGGGTTTGGAACAAGTATAAGATGCGCGGGAGGAGATTCATTTTTACGCTAAATATTTTGCCGATCCATGAGATCTTGAATTTCGCCCAGCACCTTATATCCTCCTTCATTATTTTGATTAGTTTAGGGTAGTTTGCTTTATATAGTGATCGGTAGTTGTTTGTGATTAATACTCCTAAATATTTGATTGCTGTGCGTTGCCAGCGAAAGTTAAAATGTAGGGAGATTAATTTTTCGTCTGATTTTGGTATAGTTACATTTAGGGCCTCGGATTTTGTCTGGTTTATTTTAAACCTGGATATTTTATTAATAGGCTGAAGAGGTTAGGGAGAGAGGTAAGTGGCCTCGACAGAACCAGCAGGACGTCGTCCGCGTATAATGCTATTTTATGTGATTGGTTGTCGATTTGGAGTCCCGAAATATCAGGATTGTCCCTAACTTTGGCTGCTAACGGCTCCATGCACATGGCAAAGAGTAGGGGCGAGAGGGGGCAGCCCTGTCTCGTCCCACTCTTAATCTTAAATAGCTCTGAAGGAAAGCCTTGGTGTATGACTTTGGCTGTCGGCCCTGCGTACAGCGCCATGATAGCATGTATTAATTTATTCTCGAAACCGAATGCTCCAAGTGTGGTCCTTAGGTATGCCCAGTCGATCCTATCGAAAGCTTTTTCTGCATCTAAACTTAACACCATAATTTGTACTTTTTGTGAATTGGCTATTTCTAACAGATCAATGATTCGTCGGATGTTGTCTCCCGCTTGTCTATCTTTAATAAAACCGACTTGATCTGGGTGTATTAGTCTAGGTAGGATCTGACTTAATCTATTGGCAATCAATTTAGCGTAGATCTTTATGTCCGTGTTGATAAGCGAGATGGGTCTGTAACTTTTACAATCTAATGGGTCTTTGACAGGTTTGTGAATTAAAGAGATTGACGCTTGGAGCATGTTTTCAGGGAATGGATCTCCTGCTAACACCGCGTTAAACATGGTAAGCAAGTACGGGGCCAAAGATTCGCTAAATTTCTTATAGTAAAGGCCTGTAAAGCCGCCTGGGCCCGGGGCCTTTGAGGGTTTTAGATTATCGATGACGCTAATAAGTTCCTCCATGGAGAAATCGCAGTTCAATCCCTCTCTCTCTTCCCTTGTCAACTTTGGCAGATTTGAGCTCGCGAGAAATGAGTCACGCGCTTGCTCTGTAGTCTTATTTTGTACCGTTTTATCTCCATTATATAATTTCTTGTAATATGCCTTAAATTCCTCGACAATTACGGAGGGGTTACCGGATATGGCACCAGATGGTCTTCTGATGGCTTGTATACTGTAATTAGGGGGTCTATTTCTTAATTTGTTTGCGAGCATAGTATCTGGCTTGTTTGCTTTATCAAAAAATTTCCTCTTTGACCAATTCATTGAAATATCAGCCTGGGAAGTTAAAAGTAAGTTAAGTTCAATTTTGGCGTCTTTAATTGGTTTGAGTAAGCCCGGGTCGTTAGACTGTTTGTGGGAGTCCAAGAGGTTTTTTAATTTGGATTGTAGGAGCTTAATCTTTGCGTCTCGTTCCTTTTTCCGTCTTGAGGCGATACTAATTAAAACGCCCCTTAGCGTTGCCTTGTGGGCTTCCCACAGTGAGAGGCTGGAGTTAACAGATCCTTTGTTTAGGATGAAGAACTGATCAATTTCCTCGGCTATTACCTGGGCTGTCTCAGGGTTTTTTAATAGGGATTCATTTAGTTTCCAATTTGCTCTAGGTCTGTCTAGGGTTAGCTGGGAGCACCTTAGCTCTATAGGCGCATGATCTGACCATGAAATATCATGGATCCCAGTATGGGAGATCTTCGGGACCAGTCTACTAGAAACAAAGAAGTAATCGATTCTGCTTTAGGAAGAATGAGGGTGCGAGTAAAAGGTATAATCTCTTTCATGGGGATGTTGTTCCCGCCATATATCTAGGAGACTGTTCTCTTTTAGGCCCGAGCAGAGTGTGCGGGAGGCGGTTTTCGTGTTGCGAAGCTGTGAGCCCGATCTGTCTAGCTTGGGATTGAGGGTTGTACTGTATTAAAGTCTCCTGCTATTATTAGTGGACCTTTTGTGACTTTGCTCAATTTATTAAATACTAAAGTGTAGAATTTAGGTTCAATATCTCCCGGTGCATATATGGATGCTATTGTAAGAATCTGTCCATTTATCGAGCCGATTAAGATTATGTATCTACCTTCTGTGTCTCTGAATATTTTATCTGCTTTAAATGGGCATTTATTATGGAATATAATTGCTACACCCTTTGTCTTTTTTGTGGATGATGAGAGATAGAATTGGTGGAATCTTTTGTCTAAGAATTTTGGGGCGCTAGTCGAGCTAAAATGAGTCTCCTGTAAGAGTACAATATCTGCTTGTTTACGTTGATAGTCAGCAAAAGCAATGCGACGTTTCCCTGGGCTGTTTAGTCCCTTTACGTTATGTGATAGGATTATCAGGCCCATTTTAATATCTCTGTCTGAACTGTCCTAACCAAATCTTTGAGTGTGAGGGGTGGGTTTTTATGTATTACCTTCTCTTCGACCCACCGATTTGGAGATGGACGGCTGGGGTGTCCTTTGAAGTATTGTGAGTCACGTGGCCAACTGGGATAGGGAGGGGTAGGGAAAGAAAACACAAGGTAAGACACAAAATACAAAAACTTGGGAAATCCTTTTGGGATCAACGTCCCCGTCGGATCTCTTGCCTTTGGGTGAAAGTTTGCAGCCCATACGCCCATGTCTGGTGCAAGGGTGACCGGGTAGGACCAGTCTTTTTCACCACAAAGGACTTTGTTGAGTGTCCTGTTTCTATCCAGGACATTCTCTTTCGGCAACATAGCGAGGGCCGGGGATGGGAGCCGGCCTCCCTCGAGTTTGCTTAATTTAAAAACGTTAAATAACACTCGTAGAACATTCACAGAGAAATAGCAACATCACTATTAAAAACTCATTAGGTGGGTAAGACTATTTTGGAACCAACGTGGTTAACTGTACTAACATAACATAACTAAGGCTATATATATGGCAGAATGTGTCCCTATAACAGGTACATCTCTTGTTGTAGACTGTCCTGGTCAGCTCTGATCATCCCGGTTACATGGCTAGATCTATGTGTCCTGGCATCCGTTTGGTTTTTACATACCGTTATTACCCCATAGCCTTATATTAAGAATTAGAATTGGCATTAACGTTGGGGCATGATCTCCCCTTCCCCTATGTGTCTTCCCTCATTATTTATATATCTTAATAAATTTGACTACGGGGCATAGATCTGTATTATCCTCAACCCCTACCTTTTATTACCCTGACAAAATAGGGATCTATATACAACTGCTACATTCACATTATAGTCCTGAATTGGGGGGCCTGTATTCCTTTGAAATATTTTATTTTCTAAGTGTCCATAACTCTATGTAGAGGTATCTGTCCTGTTGGGTCTAGGTCTGCAACGCAGCTTTTCGTCGATCCTCCAGCAGATTCCCGGTTGTTAGATGAGGGGGATGAGGGGATGGTGTTGTGCCTCTTCCTCCCCCTTAATAAAAACCCACTGCGTCAATTTGAAATAGAGTTCAGTTCTTTACTCAAGAGTGGCTTAGATGGCGGAGCCATTACACAAGATGAAGCAGATTTTTTATTATTACCCTTTCTACGAATCCCGCTAATTTTATTTTATTCTGAAAATCCACAAACACCTAACCTGACCACCAGGCAGACTGATAATTTCAACTATAGCGTCATTATCATCAAATTTGTCACAGTTTATAGATCACCCCCTTCAACCTCTGGTAACTAGGGTCAGATCTTATTTGCGTGATACCACTCATGTTTTACATATTCTCAGAGACCTGGAATGGCACCCAAACTACATATGGGCCACGGCGGACGTAACGTCATTGTACACCGTGATCGATCATGTGAAAGGCTGCATGGCTATATCACGCAAGTTAGAATCAGATCCCACAATCACTCCAGCTTTAAAAAAAATTTCATTAGAAAGCATTCAATTTATTTTAACACATAATTATTTTTCATTTAATTCTCATTTTTTTTTACAGATATGCGGTACTGCTATGGGAACCAGGTTTGCCCCCAGCTATGCAAATTTATTTATGAATAGCTGGGAGGAGGACTATATTTGGAATAACTGTCCCCTCGGGGCAAACCTGGTGCTCTGCCGCCGCTTTATAGATGACGTTTTATTTGTCTGGTCAGGTAGCCAGGAACAATTAGATATATTTTTTAAATATCTTAACCAGAATGATAGGAACCTCAAATTTACATTTAATCACAACATTAATCATATTGAATTTTTAGATCTAAGTATTTCTGTTGTAGATAATTTCATACAAACAAAAACTTTTTTTAAGCCAGTGCAGGCTAACAACTACCTAAGGGCTGACAGCCAGCATAATCCTAGCTGGATACGCAATATCCCTAAGGGACAGCTAGTACGCCTGAAGCGCAATTGCTCAAGTCAGGAGGAATTTGTGGTTCAGGTGGGTGAGCTAAAATAAACATTTATAGAGATAAAGTATCCAGAGAGCCTCAAAGATGAGGCTCTTTTACAAGTAGATAAGCTGGAGAGGGAGACACTTCTAGAATATAAAAAAAAGTAATCATCAGTCATAAAGGGAGTCCAATTATAGTGTATTTTTCATAACACAATATAATGAAATGGCTCCAAAGATACGTAAAATCTTAAATAAACATTGGCCCATGTTGCTTTGTGATAATACACTTGCACAGTGCCTTCCAGTAAAACCAAATATTATTTTTACGAAGGCATCTAATATAAAATCAAAAATAGCTCCTAGTTGTCCTATAGAGCACTCTGGACCTACAGGAATAAAACCTACAAAAGGCTTTTTTTCATGTACAGCCTGTATGGCTTGTTCATTTAGTGCAAGTGCAAAGTCCTTTAGATCTAATGTTACTTCAAAAGTGTATTCTATAAAATAGTTCATAAATTGTCATTCTATATTTGTAATATACTTATTACAATGCCCATGTGGCCTTCAATATGTAGGCAGGACAGGGAGAAGTTATCAAAGGAGAATCTATGAACACATTTACAACATTAAAAAAGGATTATTAACGCATAGTGTTTCCCATCATTTCCACACACACCACAATCAGAACCCAGTAGGGTTGAAATGTCAGGCAATTGAACTGGTGTCGGCAAATTGGAGAGGGGGGGATTGACTCAATAGGGCCAGTAGGCGTGAAGCCTATTGGATTTATGAGTTAAAAACCCTCTCTCCAAATGGCCTGAACATTGACTTTGAGCTGGGAGTTTAAAAAAAAATAATATTAATATATTTATAGTGTTGTGTAATTTCCCAGAATCAGTTTGGGATATATATCTATATATATTATTTAGGTACATGTGATTCTGTTTAAGATGTGTATTATTAATAAGTTCATTGAACATAAGTATCAACTAGAAGGTAGAATTTTAAAATAAGGTTCTTTTAAAATAAGGTTCATTTTAAAATAAGGTTCTTTTTAAATTATATAATTTTAAAAGTATGATATTTAATGATATTACGTATGTTGGTAATAACATTGTTTAGCATTGTTCTTACATGTTTTTATATGTTCATTCATGATGTATTTCGTGTTTTTGTTGTATTTTTATGTATTTCTATGTTGTAAGGTTCCAGTGTTGTAAGTGTTAAAAGCGAGGCTGTCTCTTTAGCACTGAGCTTGATGGGCAGTGAGTTGAGCAAATTAGTGAGCTCGTAGTAAGAATTGGTAGTCATACATTAGCTCCAATCAAATCCACCGTTACTATGTATAACTGCATCCATAGCTCAGTGCTATCGTACCCCCTGATGAATAGCACATGTGCACAAAACGCGTAGGGTCAGAGTGCAATAGTTCGTCATCATTAGCAGTCGCAGGCGACGTAGCAGTGCGCAGTGTGTGGTAGCAGCAGGAACAAGTGCTTGAAACCCCGGTACACCTCCAGCAAAGGACCTTAGGATCCAGAAGAGCGTCAAAGCGTCTGAGGATTGCAGGAAAGCAGCCAGACACCACCGGAGGATAAGCTGTTCCTAAGACTGCAGTACACTGTGATTTTACTCACAGCATCTTGTGAGTAGGATTCCAGTTTTATACAGACTGGTCCAGTTGCCTGCTCATTGTTTATATTTGTCATTTATTTTTGATTTGTAATAAATTAGCTCTTCTTTTTCAGCCTTGCTTTTTACTGTTTATTGTTGTAAGTGGTTGTTTGTCCTGTGTTTGTGTTACGTTTGTCTAATCAACAGTATTACACTATTATTTTCTTCTCTTTATTCCACATATCACAAGTCAATTGGCTGTGGACTCATCCAATTTTGGAAGTATAGAAGTTCAAGTACAACTTTGAAGTTTTCTTCACTTGGACTTTTATCAGACTTATTTTGGACATTTTAGGCGTCGGTTTGTATTGTTTATTGTTCTATTTTTTTTTCTTTGTTTTGGGACATTTATTTCTGGCAGCCTTGCCCAGTAAGTGCTGGGTTTATCTAAGTGTTTATTACTAGTTTTCACTTCACATATATTGTTTAGCTTGTAGCGCTTTTTGCACCACTCTTTTTCTCAATTTTCTTGAAAGATTTGCCACTTTTGCCTTCCGCAAAAAAAAACGCCTAATCCTGAAGACGCGGCCCAAGCACCCACTGAAGATGCATGTGTGGGGTGCTATCTCTAGATGTGGACCAGGATGCATAGTGATATTTTAAGGTACAGTAATGCACAAAGTCACATACTGTAGCATTATGCACTGTAGTAGTGTATTCTGTACGATAATGTAAAGTATTTTAATAATTTGTTTTTCTCTTGATCCAGGAATCATGAATAAAGTATTCCTCCAAGAGCAAATTGCACCTGTATTGTTAAATACATTTGGCATGATTTCCCATCTGGCGGTCACCGGTTCTTCCAGGACAATGACCCAAAATATCCCACCTCTACTACCTATATTCTTGCTTGCAGGATCAACTGGGTTAAAACACCACCAGAGTAAATGCTCCAGTGTACAGTAACTATTTCTGATTGTTTTAAACTATTAGATATTTTTAACTAATTCGCCATTTGAGGATCATCTAAGAAAGGTTGTGAAACCAGCCAACAAGTAGGAACTAGTAAAAGGAATAAAGAGTTTCTGGAGAGACATACTCACTGTGTAAATATGCAATAACTACATAAATAATGTTCGCAGTGTTTTGCCCGTTCTCTTAGAGCGAAATGGTAATGCGACTGGCATGTAGTAAGGTACTGAAGAAATATGCAGTAGAGGTAAGTACATGTAAGTACAGTGCAGGTAAGTATGGTACTGACCGGATGCACTTTAAATGTTAGCCTTATAGTAAAGTTACATTACTCTAAAGTTATAATTTTATGTCTGTGCTTATTCTCCCCTTTTTATATTTGATGTACTGTACAGTATGTGTTTACATTCGACATCTGTGTATTACCTATTATTAGAAAAATATTATTCTGTATTACGGGTACAGTACAGTCACTTACAGTTTGTGGAATATTTCTGTAGACAGTATGAACAGCATACCAAGTCTACCAAACATTGAGTCTAATTATACAGCAATATGCAACATCATTGAGAAATAAAAAGTTAGTGATTTTAAAAATGTTACATTTGTTTAAATAAGAAAAGTAAGCATCCCATAAGGTTTTGTTTAAACCTCACAATTATTCTCTCCTGCTCAAGGAAAAAATAAATACATATATGCCTATTATTTTTTCAGACTTCAATTTTACATTGGCAGTGAAGTCTTTCTACACAAATCACAATGCAGGACTTATCAGCCATGCACATGCGTGTAAAACCAGATAATGTAATTTCTCAGCCAAGAGCTAAAACCTGAAACTTTGTGTCTTTATGTGTGAATTTCCTATGGCCCGGGGGAGGTGTTGATAACGAGTCGGATGCCTTTTGCTTGGCTTTGTGTGGGGGGAGGGGGGAGATGCAACTCTATTGGTACGTCTTGGTCTAATGCTGGGATGAGCGTGAAGTATTAGAAAGAAACTGTTTTAACTATTTGAAAAAGTAATAAAAGTTTTCACTACAGTGCCTGAGACCAGGTTTGTGTGTGTAGAAAATTTCCGTAAACAGTATGAAAAGCAGACCAAGCCTACCAAAAGTTGAGAATGGTGGTATTGAATAGAAATCCCCCCCCCCCCCCCAAAAGTATTAATATATTTTTTTTCCTGGGTTTCTTTGCCCTGCATAAATGACACATGCAAAGTCTAATTACAGGTAAATAGCAATTTGCCATTTAACCAGGAAATTGAATAAAAGCATGACACATTTCGTTGTGAACTTTTATTAAATGATCTATCGATCAATACTGTATGTGTATGTGAAACATTTTTTAAAACGTGAAGCTGGTAATACTGTATAAAAGTAAAAAAGGATAGCGATTTTAGAGTTTCATCGAACTTCATCCATATCTTTTGATGGTCGATTTCAAACTTTCATTTATGAAAAAAAAATATGCTTAAAGTACTGTATAGAGCTAGTGCATGCGTCAACTCAGGCTTTAGTGCGCATGTGTACAAGCATTGATGGGTTATGTACTACTATATACTGTAGTGTATGTGTGTCATTGGGAATTAAAGTTACTACTGTATAGTACATTATATTTAGCTTCATTATATACATTGACAACCGGGTGGAGATGACCCAATGTGAGGGGTGTACAGTATTGTGCGTAATAGCTGGGATCACTCATGTAATTAGCATTAAAGTTGTCAGGTGCCTACTGAAGCTGGTAGTCAGGCGGGGCCAGGTAGCCAGGATTAAGGTTCACCATGTTTTCAGTGACGGACGACCGTTATTGCTATAGTGTTGGTAAACCGGTGGTGGCACATTGCAGGGTCGGGAAGTACGAATCTTAAATGGATTAAACCCGACCTTTCTCCTTTTGAAGTCGGCTTGAGCAAACATACCGGCAAATGCTGAGAGCACTGACCAATAACCTCTGGTACTTCCCGAAGGAGGGTCTGTGTGAAAAAAGCAATCATTCTTAGTTAAAGTTTGCCTTATTGAATGCTTCAACCCACGATGGTTCGTGAAAATTTTAAGAAATCATAGTTGTCAATGATATAGCCATATATCTTTGCTAAAGTCACCTTCTTATCTGTTCCAGCATTAATTGCAGAAAATATTACATATGCGTAACTGCAGTCGGGTTTAGTATAAGGACTTGACATGATGTACTATTCAGTATATGTCCATTCAGTAATGGAGAAAAATTTCCACAACATTGTGTTTTGATATTTTAATGTGAAACGCCTACATTTGATAACATCTTCAGTGACCAAGGCCAATTAACAATGGATCACATGGATACAGTTTTTATCTGTTTTTTTAAACACCTGCACATTGACTACCCACTACCCAATATACTGTATTGTCTATGTAAAGAGATTCACTTTTGCCATCTGGCGGATACATGCAGAACAGCAACCACACAAATCAGAATCCAGGTATTCCAGGTAATCAGCAGTGGTAAACAAAGGTGTCATTGACAGCCTTCACGGGGAGATGATATAGTGAATGCTGCGTGGAATGCAGCAGACTTCACAGACGTTGGTCTGATAAATTGTCGGATAATGGCAGCTGCATCTTTATTAAAGCCAAACTTCAATAAGTGATGCTTTGGGCTCTAATTGAACTGGTTGCATGCTTTGTAGGGAGTAAAATAAATTTTCTGACATATTTTTCTACAACAGCTCTTTGTGTGCTGAATGCATAGTTCTTCTTTAATAAACAGGGACCTGAGACCTTGGCATATATATATATATATATATATATATCCATTCATTTTTATTCACACTGATACACATACACACTCTTTCTTAACTTGCTTTCACAGTAACCTTTTGACACCTCTAGCCATAAAACACATCCACACCAGGGGAAGGAACAGCACAGATAACATTCCAAGAGACACTGTTTTTAAGTTTACCTTTTGCTTCATTCATTGTAACATCGCCGGAAGAAGAGATCAGTGTATCTCGAAAGCTCGCACAAATAAAAGCATTTCGTTAGCCACAGAACGGTATCATCTATTTATTTTTTTGATTATTGAAGCTCGGCTAACACGGTACTGATACCTCTACATGTATATATATATATATATATATATATATATATATATATATAATTACATATCTTGGCATATTTCTTGGGTGGTGGAAGTGGATAGACATGATTGCAATTGAGTAAGTGGTTAATATTAACGCATTAAAATTACCTTGTGCAGGAGAAAGTTGTGTTGGCTAGAGTAGCTGTGTGCATTAACCCTGGTTTCATATCTAAGTCACGTGCTCACGAATGTGCTGTTCGTGACAGATGATAAATAGGGACAAATTGAGAGGATATATTATTCATTTGAGGGACCTTTGCAGAAGGTGAAAAGTGGGACAGCTTGCGAGCTATGCAGGTCACTTGCTCACAGGTGTGCCATACGTGACACCCCCAATACACCTTATCCTTTCACTCTCACATTCCTTATAGATTGTAAGTTCCTTACACTTTCCCTTTCGTACCAGTACAAGTTAATGTTGTAATATTTGTGCAATATCTCCTGTATAACGATTATTATCTCTCGCAACCCCATCGTACAGAGTTTGGTATCGCCATATAAATACTGTACATGGAAAGGGCAATATCTCTACACATTCTTACTACATAATGTAATACAGACATGTGATGTAGATCAATATTGTAACCATCTGTTATCTGTTATATTAATGCAGCATATTTTGAGACAATAGTCTCTCCAACCATCACAAATAGATAAAACAAGTTTTGCTTATGAAACTCAACAACTGTTTAACTATAATAAATATCTCAAAACATTAATAGCCACCTGGAGTTTTGGATCCTTAATAAATACATAACTTCATATAGTAACAATATACAAATTCTTGCCTGTATTTCATGTTGTTTTTTTTTGTGGTATCCTGCTAATACACAATATTAACGAGAGAGTTTATCTCTATTGATCAAAGGCAAATGGTATGGGCAGTGCAATTCAACTGCTTCATATACCACTCACCATGTCTACTGCTAGTTCTGGTTCAGATTCATTTTTTGGATGGTTTGTATAATTGAATTCCGTAGTATTTAAGATGTGAGCATGAATGCCCGAAGTTGCAATACTCACTGAAAGTGATGGCATGACAAAGTTGGAAACCTTTCACTGTATATAAGTTGTTGGGTGGGTCGCACAGTGGAGAACATTGGCATCTGTGGCAGTTTGACCCTTCCTGTCTAGAAAGAAGTATGAGGTGCTTTAATTTATTTATTATCTGGGAAACATTTTCCTAACTCCATTATCAGTATCATATAAGACGCCCATAGGGAAATTGGGTGTACAGGAATACTGAGTGTCCACGGATTGGGTAAAGAGCATGCAAGAGACATACCAGTAGAAGGCCTGAAGAAGGGAATATCCAAAGCATCAGAGGGTATTGTTTTATTTATTTGTGTATACAGGAATATGTTAACACTAAAGTCAATGGTCACGGCCACAGAACAAGCTAATGATGATTTAATAATAAAAATGAGCAAATTAACAAATTTGCATGTTTTCTGACATGGTGGATACAGGGTGAATAATCAGATTTACTCGTACATTCAATGAACGATTCAAATTTGTGATGTAATATTAGAGCAAGCAAAAAATTAACCGGAACAGTTGTATGCAGAGGGGCAGGTTTGAGAGAACAGATAAGTGTAACGCGTAGCTCACCACAAACGAAGCGCGACCGCGGTGCTGAGGTAGGTAATTGGTTAACGCCGACCAACAGCCACGCAGAAGCACCTAGGATGTAGAGTAGTCGTTCAAGCCATGTCAGGGTTATAGATTGGAGAATAGTAGTAAGTACTTGCCAGGTCTGGAGTGGAGAGTGCGGATCGTCAGGGTGCATAGCCAAGTTCGGGATTGGAGAGTAGCGGATCGTCGGGGTACATAGCCAGGTTCAGGATAGGAGAGTATCAGACAGTTGGAGTACTTAGCCAAGGTCAGGACTGGAGACAGGAGAATGGTCGTTCTTAGCCGAGTCCAAGAGAGGTGCAGGGTCAGGCAATAAGAGTTCAACAGGCAGGGCAAGACAAGGCAAGGCAAGGTCGCAGGAACTGGAATGCAGCAAGGCACGGCGTCACACTAGACTATGCTCAGCAAAGACTGAATGCAGCACGATGGTATTTAACGGAGGGGCCTCCAATAGCCAGCCAGTGCGGAACCAGGAAGAAGACTCCAATAGGCTGCTGGTGCACGGGGGCGTGCCCTAGGATGCAGCCTAATCAGGGATGGGGGCGGAACCGATAGCGCGCCGACCCGCATGCATCACGGAGGTCAGGGGGTGGAGCCTGAGGCGAGCGTCACTCCCACACTGGTCCGGGATATCCTTAGAGTGAATGGGGACGGGACCGATCGCACGCCAACCTGCGCGCGTCACGAAGGTCAGGGGGCGGAGCCTGAGGTGCGTGTCACTCCCACGCTGGTTCTGTCTATCATTAGAGCAGGTGTGGGGCTTGGAACGCGCGTCAGCAGGGAGGCTGTACCAACACACCCGTCGTGCATCAGAGCGGGGGGAGGAGATGGAATCCGCGGACGGGGAATCGGGCTGCGCCAGATCCGAGTGCGCGTAGTGGGACCACGAGACAGCACATCCTGAGTGTCCGTCACGGAAGGGTCATTGAGGTGAGGAGACAATGGCGAATCCTCACAATAAGTCATACATGTTAAAAGAGTTTGCTCCCTTCACTTATCATGACCATGTGCAATTTCTTGTGCAGCTGCCATTGTATATTCTAAACAGAGCATTTACAATATAGAAAATGTGGCACCGCATTTACACTACAAACAATATTAGCAGAAGCTTCTTGCATGAACCACAGAATTCCAATACATTAATTGATCTCAATGCATACAACTCACCAGCTTCCTTTTTAATTATGGCAAAACTGTTGTGGGTATGTGAATTTGTAGTGTGAATTTGTAGTGTTCTGGTGCATGGCCATGGCTGGAATTATTGTCAGTTCTAGCTGCCAATGCAAGCATTAGCAGAGTGATGTTTTTCATACTGTACCATAGTGAAGATGCCTGCTTATTTTTGTTAATGCAAGGGATGCACATGGATGGAAATGTAAGAGCAATATTTACTCGTGAGTTGAGATATGCATATCCAGATGTTTCCCCTCTATTGTAGCTACTCATGAACAGAGCTGCTGCAATGTAGCCAGTGACATTTCTAAATTGGAATAGCAATCGAGGATATATCAGTCTTAGACATGGTTTAGTGGACATTGAAGATTGGTCATACAGCTTCTGCTTTCTACAACACCAATTTCTTTGCTTTTTTGTTAATATGGTTTATTCTGCTTTATAGGTAACAGAAGAATACAGATAAATGAATAAATAAGTAGACAGCAAAAAAATCCACTCCATTAACTATTCTGACACTACATATCGTACCTTTATTGTGGTAGACAGCAGGGCTGCCATCAGATGGGAGCACTGGGCCAACTGTCCTGGCCTGGTAGTGAAGATAACCCTACCAGCCGAACCCGGAAGTTAAGCCAACCAGAAGTCAGATGCAACTTCCAGAATTGGTCTGAGCCCTTTCTCTGCCAGGCCTGCCAAGCTCAACACGTAGGGGGCTATGCACTAAGCTCAATGGCTTTGCCTTTTGATTTGGCCAAAAAGCAGGTTCGTTAAAAAGTGAGGCTGGGGACGCGATGCACTAAGGCCTTGAGGCTATTTTTTAACGTACCTGCTCAAAATAGCTCAAAACAGCCACAGCGTACGGTTTGCTTTTTTTCCCCCTGCTAGCGTTCTGAACATCTCCGTTCGCTAGCTGATAGAAAAAAAAGCCGCCTGTTACATTTGCATGGAAATTTGCTATCTCCATGCAAGACTGTTACAGGCGATCCTACACTAAATAAAAACATTTTAATAATAGTGTACATGAGCAGGGAGTCTCCCGAGCTGAACCGCATTGGTTTCAGGTCCGAGGACCCCCTACTTCAGGAGTTACAGGCCACGTTATGGGGTGCCGGTATCCCCTGCAGTTTAAAGCTCCCGCGTCACGTGACCGGGTTATTTACATTCTGCACTAGTATTAAAACACACATAACAATAAACAATAATTCATTACCGTAGCGGCTATCCGCTATGGTAATGAAGCAGCATTAATGTATTTTAAATAATAGTGTGCGGGAGCAGGGGGTCCCCTGAGCTGAACCGCATTGATTTCTGCCTCAGAGACCCCCTGCTTCCCGAGTTACAGGCCCCGGTATGGGGAATCGGGTGCCAGTGCCGCCGCCATCTTTATAGTGTCCAAGACGCGACGTGGGCTCTATAAAAAAACTGGGGCCTGTAACTCGGGAAGCAGGGGGTCTCTGAGGCAGAAATCAATGCGGTTCAGCTCAGGGGACCCCTTGCTCCCGCACACTATCATTTAAAATACATTAATGCAGCTTCATTACCTTAGCGGATAGCCGCTAAGGCAATGAAGGGGTTAAGGCACATTAGCATGTTTATTGGGGACAATTGCCCCCAATAAACAACACACATCCCCCCTGCCCTCTAACACATACAGTACTGTAATGGGCAAAATTACTATTATCCACATATGGATAATAATGCATTTGCCCATTTTAAATACATTTAAATTACAATAAATACAGTCAAAACATTTAACACTTACGTTTTACAGGCACCCACGATGAAGGCCGTCTTCATCCTCATCTTCATTCTGCCCATGCCCCTACGGTGCTGCAAAACATGCACAACAATTACAATAGCTAATGTAATGTCCCCTAACCCCTTAATCACCATAGCGGCTATTAACCGCTACAGTCATTAAGGGGTTAACCAACCCTTACCCACCACTCGGGAGGCCTACATACCCTACAACTCTAACCCCCCACCCCGTGAGGCCTAACCACCCTCACCCACTACCCACAAGGGAGGCCTACCCACATACCCTTGGGCCAATACACCCCCCCCACCCCCCCCAACAGCTACAGTACAATAATGTGCCAAATAACTATTATCCAGATATTGATAATATATTATTTGCCCATTATGAAACACATAAAACATCCACAAATCAAAACATGAATTTTTAATCTTAAAACCACCACATTGCATGTTAAAATAAATACAGCAGCCATTGCAAATATAAAAAAACCAAACTGCAGCTACACAAATGTCTATGAAATGTCACACAATTGCATTGTGTGTACATTATGCAATTAATCAGTGCATCATATAACACTATGCAAAATATATGTAACAATAAAATACACTATGAACAATGTCCCCTAACCACCAATGCCATCCTGAAAATCAATTAGAAACTAACCAACATCAATACAATTAGCATCAGTCAATTAATCCATTTCCTCAAACAATTAAAATACAATACAAATCAATTATACAATTCCCTATTCAATTGCTAAAGCCAAACCATTGCCAAAACAATTCTAATTTAAAGTAACCACCATCATTCTAATCTTACTACCATAAAGAAGCCTTTAGCTAAATACAAACTACATTATCCACAACAAAGACAAAATAAAGATGCTAAATACATTATCCATACATGAAAAGAACCTAAACATGAGCCAAACAATCAATTATTATCCCTGTATGTCTATCCATACAGATAGATAAACATAACATACAGGGTCAATAATACAGCATCAAATACAATGCATTTATATACAATACACCCATTCAGTGTCCGTGAATGTATTATATACATAGATACATTAACGGGCATTAAATGGGAGTGAAAAAATAAAAGACATGCATGAAAAATCATAAAAACCTGTAAAAGTTAAAATAATAAACTTTTCTTTTGTTTACTCACCATTAGATGTCCACTCTCCGAAATCCAAGCGAGCCGGAAGCACAGGAACCAATCCACAGGTAAGCCATAAAATAAAAAACCATAACAAATCCACGTCTGTGTCTTCTTTCTTCTTTGGGGTCTTCTTGGGGTTGTTTTTTATTTTTGGAGGTGCAACATTGGTACCGCAGGCACCCGGGTACCCCGGGACTCCCGCGGGGACCCCGGGACGGCCGTGGGGACCCCCGGACTCCCGCAGGGACCCCCGCACTCCCGTAGGGACCCCCGCTTGGTGAGCCGGGGACCCCCGGACTCCCGCGGGGTCAGCGGGGGACACCCGCGTGACCACCGGGCTCCGTCAGGACCCCGCGGGGACACCCGCCGGCCTGCTGTATGGGTTTTGCGCATGCAAAAAAAAAAACCCAGAATTTTTTCTAAGTCCAGATTTCTTTGCGTCTACTCTGACGTGACGTGTTCTAATCAACGCAACTTTCACGTTTGCTAAGGTTGTGTTGCCTAGTGCATCCCGCTTAAGAGCAGAATTTCACGCAAACAGGGTTGCGAACGAGCAAAGTTGGACTTAGAAAAAATTCCTGAAAAAAGTCAGTTTTAGATCGCAAAGTGCCTGTTTGCGTTGCTTAGTGCATCGGGTTGAGCCAAAAATCACGATCGAAGAGCACTTTGCAGTCTAAAAGTGACTTATCGGAGCTTAGTGCATAGCCCCCTAGGTCACTGTTCTTGTGGACTATAGAGCTGGCAGAGTATGTAGGTTCCTGTGTGCGGAGCTTAGTGCATAGCCCCCATAGTTCTCTCAATCTCCCCTCCTGCTCAACAAGCCATCTGCTCAATAACCCGGGACCCATGGAATGTTGGTGGAAGGCCTGGTAGACAGTGCCTAGTGATGAATTGCCAGTTTTGTTTACTGTTGTAAAGATCTTGATATATTTTGATTATATAGATTTCCCTAGCCAATTCCAATCTGGCTTTTGCTCCAAACACTCCACAGTAACTACCCTGCTAAATGTTTGCACTAAAATCAAGTGTGGAATGGAACTGGGACAACTCACTGGTACAATATTCCTAGATTTTGCAAAGGCTTTTGATACTGTTGATCATATTATCTTGCTTAACAAACTCCAGTGTTTTGGAATAGGGCAGCATGCTTTAAACTAGTTTCATTCCTACCTATCAGGTAAATCCCAACATGTGTCTACCTCAGGCTTTAAAAAAAACAAAAACTGAAAGCCCAGTGCATCATACAAAATGACACAACATATCGTGCAATACCTCAGTGCTTATCTGCTCAGGAAAAATGGTCATTTAGTTAAACCCTATGGCCAAAAGGTTATAGGCCTGCAGCCACTTCAC
Organism: Ascaphus truei; assembly: GCF_040206685.1. Classification (NCBI taxonomy): domain Eukaryota; kingdom Metazoa; phylum Chordata; class Amphibia; order Anura; family Ascaphidae; genus Ascaphus; species Ascaphus truei. Next base: position 130,271,041 of record NC_134483.1, on the reverse strand, counting down.
GGCATGCCCAATCTGCAGGTCCCAACACTACCTGGCATAATTCTCATGTACCTCTCTTTTCTTCTCTATCTCAGGCTTTAACTCCAACCCCTTGGATATCACCTGTGGTGTCCCGGAAGGCTGTGTTCTGGGGCCCCTACTCTTCTTGGTGTTCATCAATGATCTTTCCACAGTTTGTACAGGAGCTTCAATACACATGTATGCAGATGACACAATCTGATATGCACACAGCCCTAGCCTCTCTGACCTTGAACACATACTTCAATCTGACTTTTTGAGACTTGAAAATTGGATTTCCCAAAACTAACTGTTTTTAAACACTGACAAGACTGTAACAATGGTATTTGGGACCAAGGCTAAATTTCTAAAGCGTCCAATGACTAAGCTCCAGATCAGAACCAACGCTAATAGCACCCTAACTCCTGTTACTAGTTTTAAATACTTGGGCATATGGTTTGAGTCCCATTTAACATTTGGGATGCACATTAATACCCTGACATCCAAATCTTATGCCAAACTAGGTGTACTTTATAGGAATAAATCCTCCCTAAATCTGCTGGTCATAAAGCGTATCACACAGTAGATGCTAATGCCAATTATCGACTATGACGACATAGTGTACGGTATTATTAAACAAAACATTAGTCAGCCAGTATAAATAAAGTAAATAAAACCATTCTATTTACCCCTGCCATTATGAAGGGAATCCTCGTCAGCATACTTCAGGGCCATGTCCTCCGTTGCCAGAAAGAATACATAAAAAATACAATCTAATAGCCCCTAAACCCTTAATCACCTTAGAGGTTAATAACCGCTATAGTAATTAAGGGGTTAACCCACCCTCCTCCGCTACCCACCCAGGAGGCCTAACCATCCACCCCGGACCCACTATACCTACCATGTACCCATTGATTGGCATAGTAGTACATCATACCCATATAATGTGGGCATGATAAGCTACTATAGCAGTAGGTCACCCTAATACAAAAGCATGAATGTCCAAAATACACAATAATCAATCATATACAACAAGAACCTAACCCCCCAAAATAAAAAATTAAAAGCACTAGCAAACCAATGAATTGCCTAAATAAAACTACTCGCCAATCAATTAAAGAAATAAAACCACTAGGCATTCAATTAAAGAAATCACACCACTAGCCAGACAATACATTTAATATATTAAAGCAGTTACCAACACAACAATTAATTAGTTAATACAACCACTAGGCAACGCATCAATTAAAACCAGTAGCCAACAAAATACATCATTAAATAAAAATGCTAAACAATCTGAATTGTTTTTTTAAACAAGCCATCATAATTCAAAACAATTGAATTTAAACAATAAATGGAAATAGAGAATATAACAGTAATAGAAGAAATGCATTTGGCAAAAAATGCATTGGCTACCACTGTATTCATCTGTACCCTAAACAAGCACAGATTAATACATTAGCAGCCAATGGGCATTGAAAAACATAAAAAAAAAATCCAATCAAAAAAACCTGTAAAAATAAAATTACATACATTCAATATTTATCTTACCTTTAGAAGCGTTGGCCTTCCGAATTCTGTGGAATCAGGAAGCTCTCGTTCTGTGACGTCATGAAACTTAATCCAACGCCATCCACCTTGAATGTCCAGGACAGGTAACAAAATTCTTCTTTCTTTAATCTTCTATTATCTTCTTCTTTCTTCACCTGTGATTATTTATTTATTTTCTTTATCTTCTGTCTTCATCTGTAAATCCAATAACCCCATGTTAAATCCACGATCTTGACCCGTCGGCTTCTTGAGCTCAACTGAGATGTCCCGGCCTTAAATATGGCCTGTGACGTCACATTTGAGTGGCAAATGGTTCATATGCCATCTGCTTTGCTGTGAAATCCATGTGCCCCTTTTATTTTTAATGTGACGTCATGTAAAGTGACTGAAGCCAGCCAATCAGAATGGCTGTGCTTCATTTCCCTTTAACATGACATCACAAAATCCAACATGGCTGCTGTCACATGATACTTCAGCCAATCACATTGGGGATATAGTTCTCACAATCTGATGTGTGCAAATAGAAAATTCATAGGGTATACTGCTAACAAATATGCTATAGATGTGTTCCAATTAATTTGCCTAGGGAATGTAAGTTTAAGGCCTCCACATCAAGTTTTCCCCTTGTAGGAGCTGTAACATGCAGACATGGCCTTTTCAAAAATTATATGTACTTTAGACAAAAGTTCTTACAAAGTTTTTCTTAGAGGTATCAGAATCTCAGAAAAGGGACTAAATAAATATGTAAAAGTTCACACACTATTTCAGAAAAATCTGTATCAAGTTTACTTAAAGCACGTACAAATTTAGTAAAAATTTCCAGCTGCAAGTTTATGGACTCATGCGATTTTTTATGGCCAAATTGCTGGTGAGAACTAGACACTTCTGCACCTATCAGCAGCTGATGTTACTTTAAAGCAGCAATCTCTTCTACTCATTCACCATAAAATAGAGTTGTTTTCTTTCTTTATACCAGCGGTGCGCAAACTGAGGGGGAAAGCCTCCCAGGGGGGGGGCATGAGAAAATTTAAATTAAATGCCGGGGGAGGCGTGAGGCCTCTGTAACTCCCATACCTGCTCTCTGCCGGGTCTTTGGCGACGCATCGTCATGGCAATGCGGCATCAAATGACGCCACTGGATCATGTGACGTGGCACGTCGCCATGGCAATGCGCCATGGCAACGCGCATCAAATGACGCAGCGGGGTCACGTGACGTGATGTCACCTGACCAGTGCCGTCATTTGACACCGAGTCCTTGGAGAGGGGGGCGCGAATGCTGCGGCTACCGGGCAAGGGGCGCAGCTCAAGAAGTTTGCGCACCCCTGCTTTATACCATTATGAAGTTTATTTGCTGCTGTATTTAACAGTGCTACCCTGTATACATTTTGCAGTTGTGCTCTGATGATATCATTTGCTGAATCCTTGGCTCTCTCTGTTTGATTAAAATCGCCATTGCCATTCACACACATTAAAACAACAGAGGTAGCTGTGCTAACAACCGACTTCAGCGAAATAATAAACTGATAAAAACTCAGCAAAAGTTTTGGTAAAAAATACAAAGCAAGAAATAGATCAGCATAAAATAAACTAAGAATTTGTGCGGTACTGCTGCTTTAACCCAGAAAGGGTTTATATGTATAAATCCTTGAAGTAAGTTTGGGCAGGAAGCTTGAAATCGTTAGAATACATTTCCTAGCAAAAAAAGTTTTTGTGAATATCTTATCGATGCCTTAAATCAGGGATGCTTCAGCATGACAAGTAGGGAATCTGTTTAAAAGTAAAAATCAGATTTCGAATAAACAGCATTAGTCTGCTTGTCTGCTTGTTAAGGTACAGTAATACTGTAGGTTTGGAAGTTTGTTTTCTAGTTTCGCATACCAAATACGTTATTAACTAGTACTACTGACTGGGGCAGGACTATATAACAATATATCACACATTTCTCATAGAATTTAATGGTGATGCTTGCATGAAATATCACAATATATCACAACCTACTTTGACTAAATGGACAATGCATTCACTCTTCTATAGCCAAAGAAACAATGTATTATTTATGTAGCCAGGTCTCCCCAGCCTGTCAGTGCCCCCCTCACCTCGCTGCCGATCGCGGGGGCCGCCGTGCCCAATGGCGGCTCCGTCCGGCGAGTGCAGGGGTGAGGGCGGTCAGGTCCCGGCTCGGGAGTTGCTGGGGACGCGTGCGGCTGGTTGCCAGGGCCGCACGCGCGTCGCGGAGATCCCGGCGCTCTCGGAGCCGGGCGGAGAGGGCGCCGCCATTGCGAGTTAGCTCGCGCATGCGCAGTGGTCGCGCAAGTGTAGGGCTGGAGCGGGGAGTAGCGCGTTGCCCCCTAGTGCAGGCCAGTTGCCGGGGATGCGATCGGGCCGTCGCTAAGGCCGCGATCGCGTTGCCACGGCCCTGGCGGCTCATAGAGCAGGGCGCCGGTTCGCGCATGCGCAGTGGTAGCGTTAGCGCGAAAGGCCCCCAGTTAGCTCGCGCGAGAGCAGGGAAAGGCAGGGAGATGTTGAGGCTGCCCCATAAAGCTTGCGCAGGCGCAGGAGAGGGAAGAGAAAGCCTGTGAAGCTGTAGCCAGTTAGGAAAGGCTCTAGATAGGGACTACAGATCCCATGAGCCTCTGCGTACCCCATGTGACACCAGGGAGCCAATAGGGCTTAGGAACTCTGCAGAGGCAAAGAGATACAATTCGCGGGCTTGCAGCACGTTGATCAGTCAGAGACCGGAGCAGCCAAGGGAAGGAGGTAGGGTACAGGAGTCAGGGACTCCCTGTACTAGGCCAGCAGCCCCCAAGGCCCAAGATAGCCCTGAGTCCCCCAGTAGAGTGAGTGTTGCCAGGGACAGCCCTCAGGATAGGGACCCTGTCACTTACCTTAGTTGGAACTGGGGAACAGAAGGGAAGATAGGGACAAGTGGGCTGAGTGTTTATTCGCAGTGCGTTGCTGTAGGCAACTGATAGGTGTCAGTTGGAGCTAGGGAGCTGTGAGGGAAGGAAGGGTGCGGGGAGTGAGAGCAGCTCCTGCAACCCCATAGGTACCCACACCCCAGGTAGGCCCCAACCCCCCCACTAGGTAGAGTGGGTAAGTATTGAGGGAGGCCCAAGATAGGGACGCTGCCCTTAGTGCGTTAGTGTGCTGTCTTGTCAGGGTCACGGCTGTCAGTGCGTGAGGTCTGACAGGCAGACACAGTATTGTGCAGCACGTTGGCTGTACACACCCAGTAGGTTGCAGCGTGCTACTGCAAGTGCTGGGATGACTAGACGTAGTTAGTTAGGACTTCGAAGGCTAGTTGCAGGGGTAGAGTAGGACCGGGGACAGTTAGGGGAGCGGAGTAGGCTATTAACCCCTTAGGTCCCAGATAGGTTCTCACCCCCAGTTGTGGTACTACAGGGACAGGCCCTAGGTTAGGGTTCCTGTCACGCTAGTGCCAAGTGTTAGTTAGGGACTCAGCGGATGCTGCGGTTCCTGTGAAGCAGTTCGGACCCACGTTGGGGTCCACAGAGACTGTTCCGGAGTGGAACCGCTCGAGCGGTCCCCGTTTCAAGGAGTTCGGTTGGAGGGTTGAAGGAGTCATCGCCAACTGAGCCTTTGTGAAGATTGCTGACCCGAGCACCGGAGTGCTCGGCAGGTATCTAATACATAAGTGCACCACCGGGCCCTTAGCTTAATTGTGACTGCGCAGTCACCCATTGACTCTCTGCAAGAGTGCGGGACATTGGGTGGGGTTCTTTGGACACTGGGTGGGATCACCTGGTGTTGGGGAAGCGTCCGGCGAGACGTCGCGGTTAATGTCTCCTCGTGAGAGGGACACATGTCATTATGAGTGTGATGAGTTGTTATGCATGTTAGTAAAGTCATTAGTTAATATACATGCTGTCTATGTGATTATTGATTGTCCTGCGAGGAACCACTCCCCCTCTGGTGGGAGCCATCGCAGGTGGAGGCGCTGCATCGTAAGTGAATACCCCTAGTATAATTGCCCCAGGCTCCCCGTGGCGGAAGCTCAGCCCTCCTGTGAGCCAACAGGTTATGCACCACACTGAGTAACCTTGTATGTTCCTGCACCCACACAGTGTAATCTGCGATTGGGGGGGGGGGGGGAATAAATACATTTATATATAGCGGTGGCTAGTCCAGCTAGCTCTCTACCTACCCCTGTCATGTAAGTTCTAATAAGATGTAGACAGTGACAGGCTATCCTAAGGGGGTTTTCATCGTCGTCATGCTGAATTCCTGAGTGATAGGAGTGGAATTGACACAAGGATCTGTGATAGCCAATGGTGGTACAGATACTCCCTCTTTGAGCAGCAGGAATGAAGTACCTAAATTATAGCTACGTTCAGCCCCTTAGGGTTGAGACATTGAGTTAGTTAGTGTTTGGAGTGGTTCCAGTCTGCCCGTGCATGGGGTAGGAGCTTGCAGTGTCTCCTCCCGGCCGGGAGTGAGACATGTGCTAAGCCCTTCATGGGGTGAGGCAATAATCTATTCCAGCCAGGCCTCATCATTACCCGCAGGCCCATACCATCCAGGAGCCAGGGATCCACTCTATCCAATTGAAACATACGCTGCCATAACCCCAGTAGTGGCTGCTGAAATAAAGAACATCCTCTTTTATACTTCTGGCTCCACTGCAGTCTGTATGGAGGGAGGTAAATGAGAATAAAGATTGTCATAGCAGGGACCCCCTTCAGTCATGCTGAAGCCCCCTATATCTGGAGGCACTGACACCGGGAAGAACAGAACCAGAAGGATCCCTAAAAGTCTGCCCTGTACCCCCATACCATCGCAGGAAACTCATCTCTCCTGTACCACGCAGGTAATAATAACCATACCAGGCAGTCTCATAGCCATAATCTCCCAGAAGGGGGTGAGGGGGACGACGACGACAAAGATGACATGTGCTACACATACAACTCATCATAACACTTCGATAGCAAAAACAAGAACTGTTGAATACATTTATCCTTTACCTTCTTTTTCTAGCAAGCATTTTTTAAGACTGCCATAGTGCTTAAATTCTAACAATACATGCTATGGTTTGTTCTGTGCTTCGGTCATCTGCTTTTACATATTGTACACATCTGTTGAAAATCAGAGGAGAGCAAGATGCCGTCTTTGGAAGTCAACGGGACCAAAGATAGAAGAAACAGCTGTACTGTGTGAGAAGAGGCAGATCTCTCTTTGTGCCAATACTTTCTTGCTGGTTGAAGAATGCAGCAGAAAATGGGTACCATCTACACCCAGCTGCTTATCATTCCTGGCAATGCCAGAAAAACAGTGGGGGGGAGGGGGAGTATGGGGGGGAACTGATGTAATTCTAGCACACAAATATAGCTCTGCTTAATAGCAACATAACTTTTCAATTCCAAGATCGGCACATCAGCTCAGAGCATCTGTTATAAAATAACTTTTTAGCACGCAAATCAATTAGCAATTCAAAGGGTTACCCAGCGGCTAAAGAACAGTCAGCCCGTGTATACTGTACACCGTGGGCTGAACCAGGTACCGGCATTTGCTTGTGATGTTACACCTTTTGTTGTTGTAAGGTATTTATGGGGATATTCTTGTAGCTCATCAAACTGCGCGGTTTGACATGGTCATGGAATAAAATTTGACAACAAGCGGTATTATGTATTACAAATTGCATCGCTTACAGTATATCACATTTATTAAAATTGACAAACTGCGTGGTTAAACAGCCAATTGCGTGGATTTGTTCTGGTTTGAAGCAGAATTACCATAATTTCGCGAGATCACGAATCACACACCCTATATTATGTGGCCATTTTAGACAGCATGTGTTAGTGCTGTGGGGAGTTAGGAATAGACAGACTGCGCTGGGAGTTTGTAGGTAGAATATATTGGTGCGAATTCTGAGTGGGTTGTTTTCTGTACTAGTTCCTTATACCAGTGGTAGGGGAGTCCCGTAGGGGCTAATGGGAACAGGGAAAGATAGCGGGATTTGGGCGGACACTGCAGGGGAACAGGAAAAGTGAGCATCACACATCAGGAGGCACAGAGCTCCGCCTATTGCATCCCCTCCTGCATCACATCGGCGGCGTGTCAGAGGTACAGAGTATTTGTTTTGCAGCAGAGGAGAATGAGGTCCTTGATGAACATGTCATCAGACATTATTACCAGCGGCTTGGCGTCTATGTGGTAATAACACCAATAACAGAAGTTACTGTCAAAATGATGCGTGACATACAGTTGTGTGAAAAAGAAAGTACACCCTCTTTGAATTCCATGGTTTTACATATCAGGACAATATAACATCTGTTCCTTAGCAGGTCTAAAAATTAGATAAATACAACCTCAGATGAACAACAACACATGACATATTACACCGTGTCATGATTTATTTAACAAAAACAAAGCCAAAATTGAGAAACCATGTGTGAAAAACTAAGTATACCTTATGATTCAATAGCTTGTAGAGCCACCTTTAGCAGCAATAACTTGAAGTAATAGTTTTCTGTATGACTTTATCAGTCTCTCATATCATTGTGGAGGAATTTTGGCCCACTCTTCTTTACAACGTTGCTTCAGTTCATTGAGGTTTGTGGGCATTTGTTTATGCACAGCTCTCTTAAGGTCCTGCCACAGCATTTCAATCGGGTAGAGTTCTGGATTTTGACTGGGCCATTGCAACACCTAGATTCTTTTCTTTTTCAGCCATTCTGTTGTAAATTTACTGGTGTGCTTGGGATCATTGTCCTGTTGCCTGGCCCAATTTCGGCCAAGCTTTAGCTGTCGGACAGATGGCCTCACATTTGACTCTAGAATACTTTGGTTTACAGAGGAGTTCATGTTCGACTCAATGACCGCAAGGTTCCCAGGTCCTGTGACTGCAAAACAAGCCCAAATCATCACCTCTCCACCACTGTGCTTGTGCTGTTATGCTGTGTTTGGTTTTCGCCAAATGTGGCGCTGTGCATTATGGCCAAACATCTCCACTTTGGTCTTGTCTGTCCAAAGGACGAAGTCTTGTGGTTTGTTCAGATGCAACTTTGCAAACCTAAGCCATGCTGCCATGTTCTTTTTAGAGAGAAGAGGCTTTTTCCTGGCAACCCTTCCAAACAAACCATACTTGTTCAGTCTTTTTCTAATTGTACTGTCATGAACTTTAACATTGAACATGCTAACTGAGGCCTGTAGAGTCTGAGATGTAACTCTTGTTTTTTTTGCAATTTCTCTGAGCATTGCACGGTCTGACCTTGGGGTGAATTTGCTGGGACGTCCACTCCTGGGAAGATTGACATCTGTCATAAATGTTTTCCACTTTTGAATAATATTTCTCACTGTAGAATGATGGACTTTAAATTGTTTGGAAATTGCCGTATAACCCTTCCCATATTGATGGACAGCAACAATTGCTTCTCCAAGATCATTGCTGATGTCTTTCCTCCTTGGCATTGTGTTAACACACACCTGAATGCTCCAGACCAGCAAACTGCTAAAACTTCGGCTTTTATAGAGGTGGTCACACTTGCTGATGGTCAATTAATCAAGGTCATTTGATTACCAGCACCTGTCTGCTACTTAACATCTTAATTCCTATGGAAGCAGTAAGGGTATACTTAGTTTTTCACACATGGCTTCTCCATTTTGGCTTCATTTTCGCTAAATAAATCATGACAGTGTAATATGTAATGTGTTGTTGTTCATCTGAGGTTGTATTTACCTTATTTTTAGACCTGCTAAAGAACAGATGATTGTTATTATGTCCTGATAAGTAAAACCATAGAATTCAAAGAGGGTGTACTTTCTTTTTCACACAACTGTATAAAATAAAAACAATGTGCATACTGTAAGTGGTCAAATACAGATATGCTGTAGCTACATAGAGATGTAGCTGTCCTTTAATGTTCCCTGGTGCTGCAATCACGTCGATTGTGGCCGAAGAGGAGTAACGCTGTGGGGAGTCCAATTGAAAGGAATGGACCACCCACAGAGCTGTCGAGGCAGTCACCTCCCCCAGCACTGCGTTTTTCAAGACTTTCACCCGCGGCACCAGGAACAGTAAGGATGGCTATATCTGTATGTATTTGTCAAGCTTCTTGCTGTAGCAATGGTGCTGAAAAAACAGTACTGTAGGACTTAGAAACTGTATGAGAGCTTATTAAATCTAATGGAGACAACACCTATTGAATCTGATAAAGTGTGACAACTATTATTGTGGATCAGTGACCTTAACAACCTTATTGTATTCTGCAACCTCATAACCAAATTGCTGATCTTATCATTCTATCATCTTTTTACATTGCTCAACGATTTCCAAAATGTATGTGTTTGAATATCTATTGCATTTTTCCTTGCAAATAATTTGACGATCTAAACCTATAGTAACATAATATGAGCATTTGTGCTCCCCTCTGCAGCGAGAACCAAAAGTTCTGAAAGACACGGATCTGGGCCCAGATCAGAACTATGTATTCAGTGTGGAAGTGGCCCACAGATATCAAGAAAACTGCAAGAAGTGCTATGCTTATGTAGCTTAGTGCCCCTGGCTATAGCCTTTCCACTGGCCAGAACACTATAAGTCCTGATAGGAGCAGTCAGTGTTTGGGTTAAACTCTTGCACAGGGCCTAGCCTGCAGGGTGTACATGGGTGTACTCTGATGCTGTTAGCTTACCTGTGGTCTTACAGAAGGTCTGAGGGCTCCGCGGGTTGTGTATAGGAGCAGCAACAGGACGGGCTTTTCCTCTGGGGAGAGAGAGAGGTTGAGTAAGAAAACGAGGGTGAGTGAGAGAACTTCAGTTGTTGAAGGGCTCACCAACGATGGAGGATCAAGAGGAAATATTGTTTGAAAAACAAAGGGTATACCATCGGGATCGGATGGAACTCAAACAAAGTGTTGCCGAGTATTTCAAAGCCATGAAAAATCACTTGAAGGACACCAATGATGCCCTAAAAGTGGTAATTAAAAAAAAATGGAAACACAGAATTGACAGACCTAAGCAACAGAAAAAAAAACACTGAAACTTTAACAGAAATGTGCGCCATTTTGAAAGATGGAATCTGTCCATAGTCATAGCAGCTCCATGAATGCAAGAAGCCACAAAATATTTGGAATGCATGGAATTAAGTTTGCAGGTCACAACACCTCCATGTACTTGCAGAAGGGGCACTTGTGCATAAGGAGAAGGCAGGGAAATACCAAGAGTGCCACCGACTGCAGAAGCGCGATACAATGAGGCATGCAATTTGGACCAGGTAATTGATATTAATATACTCAAAAACAATCATATTTTTGTAGCCTCCCTGCTAGGGACTACTAGTAGTTAAAGGGTTAAGAAGCCTAGATGGTTAGCTATGTGGGGGTCACATAATTATTTCCCTCCTTATCATGTTATACAAGGTGACTTGGCCGAAAATAATCCATGCCCACTTTCTGCCTGAGCATAGTGAAGTCACCACTAGAGTATACAGTATATACTCAGCTGAGAAGATGGAGTAATAGTTGGAGGAGCCTCACTGCATATATTGTAGATATGTTCCTGAGTTTATAGAAGTGTAACGGTGCTCGCCACAAACAGGACTGAACCGCGAGGCCGGGGGAGGGGGGAGAGATACAGAAACACCGACCTGAAGCCGTGAAGCCGCGTCCAGAATGGAGATTCATATTTGTGGGTATCCGGGTCAGGGTATGAGAAGTAAGGAATGTAGGGGTCAATAGCCATGGTCAGAGGTAGGAGAGGTTATGGATCATTGGGGTCACTAGCCGAGGTCGAAGGATAGAGAGAAAAGGTTGGTAGTAAACAATAGCCAAGGTTCAGGTAAGAAACTGCAAGTCAAAACAAGGTACATCAAGACAAGGCAAGGCAGGACCTGGCAAAACAGAGTACTTGCGACCAGCATGATGTTACAAGTAAAAAACTATTATGCTCCGCCGATTTGCAGGGGCAATCGCTGAGCCTAAGGAGGAACAGCCAATAGATGAACAGCTGAACACGAGAAGCTGATACTAGAATCAGTCCACTGATTTGTTGCTGGGCGGGGTCTGCGCAGCAGGCACTGATGAAGCACCAGCTGTACAGACGTCTGAATCAAACTCGGGAATGGAGCCTGCACCCGATCCTGACATCACAGGGTGGAGCCAGCACCTGCTTCTCACAAGAAGTAAGCAAAGAAGGATCTGTTCCCATTTATTGTGTTGTTTCTAGGGCAAGTATCCCATCACATAGTACCTGCAGAGATGGCTAAGGTGAACACAGTAGATCACAACAGATTCCACGGTGTAACAGAACCTGCCCAACCTGCGGGTTCATATTGGCCTCAGCACTTGTGTGCCTAGAAGTGTCTGCCAGAGAACAGAATTGAGACAAGGAACCCTTGATAGGGATGAGTCGGCCAGAGTCTGCAAGGGGTTCTTTAATGACAGAGCATAACAGATGTTATGCAGAACAGGGACAGGTCAGATAGCCCAAATCAAGCCAAGTGTCAGTTCCTCCCTATGGCATTAAGATAAGGGCACCCAGGGAAGCATAAGATAATAGTACAAGCAATGAAACAGTGTGAAGCAACATGTAAATATGCTGTATGTGACTGATAAGAAGAACCTTATAAATGGATGTTAATAAAGGCCCATTGTTTGTACTACAAAAGTTGCTGGAGCCCATCATTATTCCACTGGCAGACAAGCCCAGCCTGCTTGGATGCATCACCCTGACAAGGTAACAGACACTGAGCTAAACTACAGTATGTATAGTATATAGTCAGTGCATGTAATCTCCTTTAGTGCCGGGCAAGGAGGGTTCCATTTATAAACAGGTTCAAATGTTTTCAACAATGTATATCATTAGTTATAAAGTAGTGTAAAAAAAAATAGAATAGTTAATTAGCCAAATTAAGTAAGTGCATGCTTAGCAGAGCAGAAATAGGGCCTCATGCAGGAAACAGCGATAAACCACTTATTGCCAGCTTATCGCTCCCAAAAAACCTACTGCTATTCAGTAAGCCTCAATAAGTCATCGATAAGAGAGCTTTTCAGCAATTTTTTTGGCGGAAAAAAAAAACGCCAAACGCGCGGCGAGAAGATACTTATAGCCGCTTATTGGCAGCTTGTCAAACTCACGCTATTCTAGTAGCCCCGATTCGCTTATCGAGGCTAATCGCCGTTCTAGACTGGAGATTTCGTCTCCAAATCGTCTCACCAGGAAAAGTTGGCAAGAAGCTGGTGAGAAGCTGGTGAGAAGCTGCTGAGAAGCTGCTGAGAAGCTGCGAGACGGCACTTAGGAGAAAAAAATGCCTTTTTACTGCAACAGATTCATGTCAGGAGACTCCGGAGCTGATACCCATTAATATCACCACCGGAGACCCCCGGCATTAATCAGATGCATGAAAAAATGCATTTACAGGCAAGTTCATTACCTTAGCGGTTAACCGCTAAGGCAATGAAGGGGTTAACCACCAGTGCCATGCTTATTGTTGGTAGCGGGGGGGGTTGAAGGTGGTGTTTTGCCCTTTGTGTGTGTTTAGGCCTTGCAGGGGGGTTGCGGGTGAACTTAACCCTTCATTACCGTAGCAGTTAATACCGCTGTGGTTATGACGGGGTTAACCCCTCTCGCTACTCACCCAGTAGGCCTAAACACCCATCCTTGGGGCTACTACCCCTTTGACCCACCCCCGCTACTCACAATAAACAAAAATACACACAACAGCCCTACTACCCACCTCCTAGGCCACCAATAACTATTACAATACAGCTGCAGCGGCCGTTATTCAAACAAATCACGGCACCAATTTCGTGTGCTCTGCTGTACTCCGCAGCATGAACGCAGCCAATCGCCCCAGGCACCCACGCTTATCGCGATTGCTTTGTTGAATTTCATGGATTCTATTTCTTTGGGTGCAATGAAATGAATGAATTGCAATGTGTACAGTACTGTGCTACTGTGTCAATTTCAGGTGTTTAAAAACCAGAACACTAAAATGCCCTTTTCTGCACTCACCGCACTCGTGTCTTAAGGCGGTAAGGTTGGAAGACATCCCGCGTCATGACATCGGTATTCCGATGTACACAACGCATGAAGTGTTTGAATAACGGCCGCTGCAGCTGTATGTAATAAACACCAATACACAACCCACCCCACTCCTGTGCCCCCACATAAAACATAATTATTTTTTTTATGCACAAGATTAATATCAGAGGCTGGTAGGGGTCCCCGGATGGTCCCCACAGGTGTCTGGGGCCATCAGGTAATTCCCGTGGGTGTCTGGCAGTCCTCGGGTGGTCACAATAATCAAACATATACAACAAGAACCTAAACCCCCAAAATCAAAAATTAAAAGCACTAGCCAACCAATGAATTACCTAAATAAAACCACTAGCCAATCAATTAAAGAAATAAAACCACTAGGCATTCACACCACTAGCCAAAAATATACATTTAATACATAAAAGCAGTAACCAACACAACAAATAATTAATACAACCAGGGCCGCCAACAGCGGGGGACAGAGGGCACTAGCGTCCCGGGCCCCGTGAGTCAGGTGGCTCGGCCGTCCAAGCCCCCTGCACGGCCATGCTCCTCGATAAATCCCGTCGCCCGGTCACCACGGGGTGACAGGATTTAGCGCGCTCGCGATGTGCCAGGCAGCGCGCGCGTCTCTGCAAAGGAAAAAAAAAACCTCCCCCCTCTCCTGATTGGCTGGCGCGTGTTGGCACGCTGCCAGAATTTTTTGGCCTGCAGTAAGCTCTATCTGAGCTTGTAAAGTGAGGCCCGCCCTTTCCTGCATGGAGCAAATCAGGTGAGTACTGCTCCATGAAAACAGACAGGATAGGGGGAGCGAGGGATTAGAATATATACAATCCAATAAAACGTAGACTCTAAACAGCTAAAAAATTGTGATAAAGCCTAATATGGTGGACAAGGGGCAGGGAATTACAGGATATATATATATATATATATATATATATATATATATATATATATATATATATATATACTATATATATATACTTACACGGCCTTGTGTAAGCACAATCAAAAATGGGTATCTTTGAGATATATCCTAGCCCGTCCACAAGCAGGTATGAGGGGATCAATGGAGTATTACAATAAATATATACTCACACGGCCCAGTGTGAGTAAAGATGATGGGTAGGTGTCTTTGGGGTTAAATTAACCCATCCAGGGTAGTTGCAGACAGGTCACAAAAGATTGTTCCCAAGAAGGGCTATGACCGGAAGACACTTCTCTGTTGCTTGTACTCAAGCAGTTGACCTCCCCGATTCGTCAATGAAGGGGGATAAGTGAGGCACGGTTTCAGTTGTATGTAAAAATGACATTTATTAAATAAAATCCAAGAAAAGGTACACTCACATATAATAAAACACCCCCACAGTTTTCCAACGTAGCCCAGTAACAGCAGCAAGTTGCTCCGGCCCCGCGTCCGGGGTTCAGAATGCTGACACTGATCTGCCCGGCTGCAGTTGCGACTGAAAGAACTGTCTACGGAAGCCTCCGTGGGACACAAACAGGCACAGGATCGAGCAACGCATTTCGCCGTTCAAACGGCTTCCTCAGGCTAATACCTATGACGCGGGGCCGGAGCAACTTGCTGCTGTTACTGGGCTACGTTGGAAAGCCAGGGGGTGTTTTATTATATGTGAGTGTACCTTTTCTTGGATTTTATTTAATAAATGTCATTTTTACATACAACTGAAACCGTGCCTCACTTATCCCCCTTCATTGACGAATCGGGGAGGTCAACTGCTTGATTACAAGCAACAGAGAAGTGTCTTCCGGTCATAGCCCTTCTTGGGAACAATCTTTTGTGACCTGTCTGCAACTACCCTGGACGGGTTAATTTAACCCCAAAGACACCTACCCATCATCTTTACTCACACTGGGCCGTGTGAGTATATATTTATTGTTATACTACATTGATCCCCTCATACCTGCTTGTGGACGGGCTAGGATATATCTCAAAGATACCTATTTTTGATTGTGCTTACACAAGGCCGTGTAAGTATATATATATATATATCCTGTAATTCCCTGCCCCTTGTCCACCATATTAGGCTTTATCACTATTTTTTTAGCTGTTTAGAGTCTACGTTTTATTGGATTGTATATATTCTAATACCTCGCTCCCCCTATCCTGTCTGTTTTCACGTTTCTATAAGGGCTTTGGATTATCCCTATTCTGGGGTTGAAGCAGAAGGGATCAAAAGATTGTCTCTAAATACCAGAGAGAGATCACAATTGTTGGTTTTATTATTATACAGTATACTGAAATCACTTCTGGTCTGTTACTCAAGGTAAGCGTCTGGTTTTTCCTTTTTTGTTTGAGTACTGCTCCATGCCTGCCTTTCTTCCCCCTTGCCCTCCTGCTCCTATCCCCCCCTTCTGATTTCCCCCCCCTGCTCCAATCTCCCTGTTCTGATTCCCCCGTTCCGATTCCATTCCCCCCCGTTCCGATTACCCCCCTCTGCTCCGATCCCCCGTTTCGATTCCCCCTGCTCCGATCCGCCCGGTTCATATTTCCCCTGTGTGTGTGTGTATGTCTGAGTGTGTGTGTGTGTCTGAGTGTGTGTGTGTGTCTGAGTGGTGTGTGTGTGTCTGAGTGGTGTGTGTGTGTCTGAGTGATGTGTGTGTGTCTGAGTGGTGTGTGTGTGTCTGAGTGGTGTGTCTGTGTGAGTGGTGTGTCTGTGTCTGAGTGGTGTGTGTGTGTGCCTGAGTGGTGTGTGTGTGTGTGTGTGTGTGTGTGGTGTGTGTGTGTGTGTGTGTGTGTGTGTGTGTGTGTGTGTGTGTGTCTGAGTGGTGTGTGTGTGTCTGAGTGGTGTGTGTGTGTCTGAGTGGTGTGTGTGTGTCTGAGTGGTGTGTGTGTGTCTGAGAGAGAGTCAGAGAGAGAGTGTCAGAGAGAGAGTCTGAGAGAGAGAGATAGTCTGAGAGAGAGTCAGAGAGAGAGGGAGAGAGTCAGAGAGAGAGGGAGAGAGTCAGAGAGAGAGGGAGAGGGTCAGAGAGAGAGGGAGAAGGTCAGAGAGAGAGGGAGAGAGTCCGAGAGAGGGAGAGAGTTAGAAAGAGGGAGAGAGCGAGAGAGAGAGTCAGAGAGAGAGAGAAAGAGAGTCAGAGAGAGTCAGAGAGAGAGAGAGTGAGTGAGAGAGGGAGAGGAAGAGAGAGGAAGAGAGAGGGAGAGAGAGGGAGAGAGGGAGAGAGTCAGAGAGAGTCAGAGAGAGTCAGAGAGAGTCAGAGAGAGAGAGAGAGGGAGAGAGTGAGAGAGAGGGAGAGAGTGAGAGAGAGAGGGAGTCAGAGAGAGTCAGAGAGAGAGAGAGTGAGTGAGAGAGGGAGAGGAAGAGAGAGGAAGAGAGAGGGAGAGAGAGGGAGGGAGAGAGAGGGAGAGAGGGAGAGAGTCAGAGAGAGTCAGAGAGAGTCAGAGAGAGTCAGAGAGAGAGAGAGAGAGGGAGAGAGTGAGAGAGAGGGAGAGAGTGAGAGAGAGAGGGAGAGAGTCAGAGAGAGAGGGAGAGAGGAAGAGAGGGAGAGAGTCAGAGAGGGATGGAGAGTCAGAGAGAGGGAAAGAGAGTCAGAGAGAGGGAGAGAGAGTCAGAGAGAGAGGGAGAGAGTCAGAGAGAGAGGTAGAGAGTCAGAGAGAGAGTCGGAGAGAGAGGGAGAGAGTCAGAAAGAGAGTCAGAGAGAGAGGTAGAGAGTCAGAGAGGGAGAGAGTCAGTCAGAGAGAGGGAGAGAGAGTCAGAGAGAGTCAGAGAGTTAGAGGGAGTCAGGGAGAGAGTCAGAGAGAGAGAGGGAGAGAGTCAGAGAGAGGGAGAGGGTCAGAGAGAGGGAGAGAGTCGAGTCAGAGAAAGGGAGAGAGTCAGAGAGAGGGAGAGAGTCAGAGAGGGAGAGAGAGTCAGAGAGGGAGAGAGAGAGAGTCAGAGAGAAAGGGAGAGAGTCAGAGAGAGAGAGGGAGAGAGTCAGAGAGAGAGGGAGAGAGAGGGAGAGAGTCAGAGAGAGAGGAAGAGAGTCAGAGAGAGAGGGAGAGAGTCAGAGAGAGAGGGAGAGAGTCAGAGAGAGGGAGAGAGAGAGAGAGAGAGAGAGAGAGAGAGAGAGAGAGAGAGAGAGAGAGAGGGAGGGAGAGAGAGGGAGAGAAAGGGAGAGAGTCAGAGAGAGTCAGAGATCGTCAGAGAGAGAGAGAGGGAGAGAGTCAGAGAGAGAGGGGAGAGAGTCAGAAAGAGAGGGAGAGAGTAAGGGAGAGAGTCAGAGAGGGAGAGAGTCAGAGTGGGAGATAGTCAGAGAGAGTCAGAGAGAGAGCCAGAGAGTGTCAGAGAGAGAGAGGGAGAGAGTCAGAGAGAGAGAGGGAGAGAGTCAGAAAGAGAGGGAGAGAGTAAGGGAGAGAGTCAGAGAGGGAGAGAGTCAGAGAGGGATATAGTCAGAGAGAGTCAGAGAGAGCCAGAGAGTGTCAGAGAGAGAGGGAGAGAGTCAGAGAGAGAGGGAGAGAGTCAGAGAGAGAGTCAGAGAGAGAGTCAGAGAGAGAGTCAGAGAGAGAGGGAGATAGTCAGAGAGGGAGAGAGTCAGAGAGGGAGAGAGTCAGAGAGGGAGAGAGATAGTCAGAGAGAGTTAGAGAGAGTCAGAGAGAGAGAGAGAGTCAGAGAGAGAGGGAGAGGGAGTCAGAGAGAGGGAGAGAGTGGGAGAGAGTCAGAGAGGGAGAGTGTCTGAGAGAGAGAGGGAGAGTGTCTGAGAGAGAGAGGGAGAGTGTCAGAGAGAGAGAGGGAGAGTGTCTGAGAGGAAGAGAGTGTGTGACTGTGAATGAATACAGACACCAACCCACAGTCAGTCATAGTCACCCACCCACTCGTTAGTCACCCACCCAAGGGTCAGTCAATCACCCACCCACCCACGAGGCAGTCACCCATCAGTTGTGCGCTAAATGTTTTTTTTCGTGGTAGGTGCGCTATGGGTGGGGGGGGGGGGGCTTCTCCTTTCATTTGTCCCAGGCCCCATGATTTCTGTTGGCGGCCCTGAATACAACCACTAGACAACACATCAATTAAAACCAGTAGCCAACAAAATAATCATTAAATAAAAAAGCTAAACAATCTGAAAAACACATTTAAAACAAGCCATCACAATTCAAAACAATTTAATCTAAACAATAAACAGAAATAGAAAATATAACAGTCCATAGAAGAAATGCATTTGGCAAAAAATGCATTGGCTACCACTGTATATATCTGTACCCTAAACAGGCACAGATTAATACATTAGCAGTCAATGGGCATTAAAAAACATAAAAAAAGAAAAATCCAATAAAAAAACCTGTAAAAATAAAATTACATACATTCGATATTTATCTTACCTTTAGAAGCGTTGGCCCTCCGAATCCCGAGGAATCAGCAAGCTCTCGTACCATGACATCATGAAACTCAATACAACGCCATCCACCTTGAACATCCAGGACAGGTAACAAAATTCTTCTTTCTTCATCTGTGATTATTTATTTTCTTTATCTTCTGTATTCATCTGATAATCCAATAACCCCATGTTAAATCCACAATGTTGACCGTCGTCTTCTTGAGCTCAAAAGTGACGTCCCGGCTTTAAATATGGCCTGTGACATCACATTTGAGTGGCAAATGGTTCACACGCCATCTGATTCAACAAATTACTATAGTGGTTATTAAGCGCTTAGGTATTTAAGGGGTTAGGTGCCATCTCCGATTTATTTGAAGCAGTTTTGCCTTTTTGAGTTATCGAAGATAATTCAAGCAAGTTTCCCAAAATTGCAAGTTTGAACCTTTTTAGCCACACCGTTCGCATTTGCAGAATGAAACTGCTTCTAAAAACGCCTTTGCTGCATGGTTTGGACATGCGAGAAGGTTTTACAGAATATGAGAACCTGCATATCCGAGCAAAAAAGGGCTCTTTCTGCACAGATATACACTTCTCACAGCTATGAGAATATTCCTCCCACAGTATTTTCTTTAGAAAATAACTGGAGTTTCTTATTGGCAAATGAATGGAAAAGATATTTAACAATAGTTTAAACCAATAGTGTATTCACATACTGTCTTTTAAGCAGCATTTGTGTAATCCTTCATAGATGGGTGGAGGTAGGCAGATCCCCTCTCTTTCTTTGGGAAGTGCAGCATACGTAAGCATCCTGATGATGATGTTGCTTCTGGGATGTCCACAGCTCCTATTACTCTTTTCTAGGTTCTAAACAAAGTCCATTTATTTTTGTATAATTTACAGTATAATAATATACAGAAATAGGATAACCCTGGAAGCAGCAGTGATGTAACTAAGGCAATAGAGCAAAGGCAGCACATGCAGCACATGCAGCACATGTTAGTGGATATAACGTCAACAGTAAGTAATAAATAGGTAAGAAAACCTACAAAACTGAGAGGAGAGCAGCAAGGGAGCTATAGCATATGTCAGGGCAATTTTGAAGCAAACATTGCTGCATTTTTGGGTGGAACAGTTGCTTCCATCTGGAGCAGATTGTTAGAAGCTAGAACGTTACACCAACTTAAACATGAACATGATCATTATCATTATCATGGCCATCTGTCTCTGTTTGCAATATAATAGAGACTCCTTGATAAAACATGTATGCTAAATATTGTGTTCTTTATCTATGTTCTCCCTTATATACAAACATCTCTCAACCCAGTGAAAGTCAATGGAAGATGAATAGATCTTCTGCATTTCCCCTGCACAAGTGTTCCCTTATTTGGCAGTTTTCTGTACATTGGACTGTGCCCTTAGCTGCCTGAAGGACTGGTGTATAACACCACAGGCCACATGTACATTGCAGAGACTTGATTGTAGTTGAGTAGGAGGCAGAACGTTTTGTTAGCAACACATATTTCTAACTAACAGTGAAGGAAGGTGAGTTTGACACAGAGACGTTTCTCAAAGTAAATTTCGTTTAATAGCAGAGCACACAATTAGGATAATAGTACAGTGTTGCCTCCGTGTGATTAGAGCAAACACCTTGTAAAGATAAAATGATCTCTCCACTATGCCCAGGGCAACAGACAGATTTCCCGGGGCCCAAGACTACAGTTCTGACTGCCCCCCCGCCCCGAGCCCCATTTCACACCTCGCGAGCACCTTCTATTTCCCTCCCTCTTCCCATGAATTTCTGTCTCCTCCGTCTCACCTTCCACTCTCTCCATTAATTACCCCACTCCCTCAATCCCCCCACCTCACATGTACCTTTCTCCCCTGCGTCTGACTCTGACTCCCTCTTTTCCTCACTCACCCCCTCTCGCCTCTCACTTGCCCTCCTCTGTCAATTACCTCACTCAATCCCCCTCCTCCAACTCATTCTCTCCCCTCCTCACACAATTCCCAGCACAAAATATACCAAAAAAAAACACCCCCCAATGCAAAAAACTTCCCACCCCCAAATACATGCAAAAAAATCCCCACCCCCAAATATATACAACTCCCCAGCCCCTAAATATATACAACCCCCCAAAATACATACAAAAAAACACCTCCCCAATAAGTATAACCCCCCATAAATATTTTAAAAAACAAATACATATAATAAAAAGACCCACAATGCTTATAAAAAAGGCCCCCAATGCGTATAAAAAGGCCCCCAATGCGTATAAAAAGGCCCCCATGCTCATATATAAAAAAATGCTTGTATAAAAAAATCCCCCAATGCATCTAAAAAAAAGTTTGATAAGGTGTTAGGCTTTACGTTCCAATAAGAGAAATACAAACAACACAATAGTGTATTATCCTTTAGACAATGTAAGACATGTGGATGGAAAATGAAGCAATTTATTAATTAAAACAATTGTGACTACAATTGAAATAAAACATGAACTGTAAAATAAACAGTGGATGATCTTCTGTTAATAAAAGAGATAGGGGCTTCTCAGCATTTAAGCAGAGAGAAGCCTTGCTGCTCCACCAGAGGTAAAACCGAAATCCTACTCACCGTCCTGGAGTAGGACATGTGCATTGGTACGGGGTCTTTAGCCAGGGGTAGCCGTCTGCTGTGGGGTGCCGGACGTCTGCTTAGAGCGTGCGGGGAGATCTCAGGAATACTCGTGCATTCAACAACACCGCGTGGATTTCGCGCGTCTCCTCCGCTGACGTCACCGCCGGATTAACTCAGCTACGGTGTCCCTGGATGACCAGAATACCTTCCTACGCGTTTCGAAACACTCGATCACGTGTTTCTTCGTCAGGGAATGAATGCTACACCGGTTGGGCTTCCTTATATACCCCCAATGTTCTAATTGATCAATGGGAACTCCCAGAAGGGCGGGTCCAAAAGATAATGAGTCCATAAACATTTGCCTTGATCATATCATTGGTACAAGGAGATATAGAGACACAAGATAGTTGATTAAATAGATACATCAGTGAATGAATAGTTGCTGCAAGGATAAATACCCTGCAAAAACTTATATATATATATACAACATACATAACAATAGAATGACAGATACAAATAACTCACATGAATAACGATTGGTTTTTGTGCTGATGTTTCTTGAGACCATATTGTTTGTTAAAACCCAATTGATGCCCAATATAATTAATTGAATTGATTATTGGTAAAAGGGTTGATTGGTATATAGATGTTAACCAAAAAGTCAGAGTAAATACAGCACCTTAACCAAGGCTATACATGTGTGTGATACAATACGATCTATGAATATTAGGATGCGGATATTTTAACAATTACTAATACAGTGATACCAACACTTTATCTGCATAATGGAGTCTACAACAAAGTGGATCAAATAAACAAATTTCTATCCTAAATAATGATTCTTTAAACACTATAAAGACCACTATATAATAATACAGACAGTTAGATAATTTAATCTGATAATTTCACAATTCAATCTGTTAGTTGTATATTTCATAATAGCCAGAAAAATGACACATTTGATGTAGTAAACATCAAATCATGTCATTTGTAGAACAATACATATGTATAGGACCACTAAATGAAGTCCTATTTGGAAATGGTCAAGGTGGAGAGGCACATCTCACATGGACAGGGAGGAATTCTTAGAGTCAAAATGAACAAGAAACTTAATGTGATTATTATTTTAAAAGTGTGTTTAGAACATTGATTATAATTAATAGTGCAACTATTTGATTCTCATTAATCTGATAAATAAGTAAATATAAAATCAAATCATAATAATCGTGTAATAAATTGTTGATTTAGTGTAGTAACTTAGTTTGTGTATTTATAATTTTATAAGTGTAACAACATTGAATTATTAATATATAATAAATTAAATTAATTTAGTGTACTAACTAAGTTTGTGCATTATTAGTGATATACTTAGTGATATGTGATACTGGCTAGGCGCATCCACATTGATAAGAGTGTTGGCGGACAAGCTCTAACAAACTTAATATAAATGTGGAAAATAGTAATGCAGATGTATAGATTATGAAATGCTATTATTTGAGAAATGCTGTCAAGTCGAATTCCACATTCAGCCCAAGAGGGCTGAGAGTTTTCAGTTCAAATATCCAATAGGATTCTCTCCTGGAAATGATGTTAATTTTATCCCCCCCTCTTTGGCTGAATGTGGGACATTCAATAGCATGACATTTTAGTCCCATTGGACTTTGTGCATGTTTAAGTTTGAAGTGGAGTGACACATTGTGGGCCTCAAAGCCTCTCCTGATATTGTATATGTGTTCTCCTAATCTTCTCTGCAGTGTTCTGCCCGTGCGGCCCACATATTGTAAGCCACACGGGCATTCCAGCAAATAGATGACAAATTGGCTATGGCAATTAATGAGTGTTCTGATTGCATATTCTTTTGTTGTAATGTTTGAAACAAATTTTTGTATTTTGACACTATATTGGCATGTTATGCATTTGGCACAAGGGAAATAGCCTTTGATGCTGTCTCTTGTGTGTGGGACATCTCTGTTGAAAGGACAACTTGGGGATATTTTTGTTTTTAAATTATTCGCTTTTCTAAAATAAATCTCCGGCTTATCTTTCAAAAAATCTTTTAGGATGTCATCTTGCCGTAACAAACCCCAATATTTATCAAATGTTTTGACTAGTTGGGGTGCAAGTGAACTATATTTTGTAATAAAGGCCACTGTATTGACTCCCAAGCACAAGAATTAAAACAAAAATTCATTGACCGTGAGTACAATAAACATCAGTTGGACAATGCCATTAAAACCGTCACAGCTATGACAAGGTCAGACCTGTTACAATATAAACCAAAAGATAAGACAACTACAACAGGTAATACAGTGGCCTTTATTACAAAATATAGTTCACTTGCACCCCAACTAGTCAAAACATTTGATAAATATTGGGGTTTGTTACGGCAAGATGACATCCTAAAAGATTTTTTGAAAGATAAGCCGGAGATTTATTTTAGAAAAGCGAATAATTTAAAAACAAAAATATCCCCAAGTTGTCCTTTCAACAGAGATGTCCCACACACAAGAGACAGCATCAAAGGCTATTTCCCTTGTGCCAAATGCATAGCATGCCAATATAGTGTCAAAATACAAAAATTTGTTTCAAACATTACAACAAAAGAATATGCAATCAGAACACTCATTAATTGCCATAGCCAATTTGTCATCTATTTGCTGGAATGCCCGTGTGGCTTACAATATGTGGGCCGCACGGGCAGAACACTGCAGAGAAGATTAGGAGAACACATATACAATATCAGGAGAGGCTTTGAGGCCCACAATGTGTCACTCCACTTCAAACTTAAACATGCACAAAGTCCAATGGGACTAAAATGTCATGCTATTGAATGTCCCACATTCAGCCAAAGAGGGGGGGATAAAATTAACATCATTTCCAGGAGAGAATCCTATTGGATATTTGAACTGAAAACTCTCAGCCCTCTTGGGCTGAATGTGGAATTCGACTTGACAGCATTTCTCAAATAATAGCATTTCATAATCTATACATCTGCATTACTATTTTCCACATTTATATTAAGTTTGTTAGAGCTTGTCCGCCAACACTCTTATCAATGTGGATGCGCCTAGCCAGTATCACATATCACTAAGTATATCACTAATAATGCACAAACTTAGTTAGTACACTAAATTAATTTAATTTATTATATATTAATAATTCAATGTTGTTACACTTATAAAATTATAAATACACAAACTAAGTTACTACACTAAATCAACAATTTATTACACGATTATTATGATTTGATTTTATATTTACTTATTTATCAGATTAATGAGAATCAAATAGTTGCACTATTAATTATAATCAATGTTCTAAACACACTTTTAAAATAATAATCACATTAAGTTTCTTGTTCAATTTGACTCTAAGAATTCCTCCCTGTCCATGTGAGATGTGCCTCTCCACCTTGACCATTTCCAAATAGGACTTCATTTAGTGGTCCTATACATATGTATTGTTCTACAAATGACATGATTTGATGTTTACTACATCAAATGTGTCATTTTTCTGGCTATTATGAAATATACAACTAACAGATTGAATTGTGAAATTATCAGATTAAATTATCTAACTGTCTGTATTATTATATAGTGGTCTTTATAGTGTTTAAAGAATCATTATTTAGGATAGAAATTTGTTTATTTGATCCACTTTGTTGTAGACTCCATTATGCAGATAAAGTGTTGGTATCACTGTATTAGTAATTGTTAAAATATCCGCATCCTAATATTCATAGATCGTATTGTATCACACACATGTATAGCCTTGGTTAAGGTGCTGTATTTACTCTGACTTTTTGGTTAACATCTATATACCAATCAACCCTTTTACCAATAATCAATTCAATTAATTATATTGGGCATCAATTGGGTTTTAACAAACAATATGGTCTCAAGAAACATCAGCACAAAAACCAATCGTTATTCATGTGAGTTATTTGTATCTGTCATTCTATTGTTATGTATGTTGTATATATATATATAAGTTTTTGCAGGGTATTTATCCTTGCAGCAACTATTCATTCACTGATGTATCTATTTAATCAACTATCTTGTGTCTCTATATCTCCTTGTACCAATGATATGATCAAGGCAAATGTTTATGGACTCATTATCTTTTGGACCCGCCCTTCTGGGAGTTCCCATTGATCAATTAGAACATTGGGGGTATATAAGGAAGCCCAACCGGTGTAGCATTCATTCCCTGACGAAGAAACACGTGATCGAGTGTTTCGAAACGCGTAGGAAGGTATTCTGGTCATCCAGGGACACCGTAGCTGAGTTAATCCGGCGGTGACGTCAGCGGAGGAGACGCGCGAAATCCACGCGGTGTTGTTGAATGCACGAGTATTCCTGAGATCTCCCCGCACGCTCTAAGCAGACGTCCGGCACCCCACAGCAGACGGCTACCCCTGGCTAAAGACCCCGTACCAATGCACATGTCCTACTCCAGGACGGTGAGTAGGATTTCGGTTTTACCTCTGGTGGAGCAGCAAGGCTTCTCTCTGCTTAAATGCTGAGAAGCCCCTATCTCTTTTATTAACAGAAGATCATCCACTGTTTATTTTACAGTTCATGTTTTATTTCAATTGTAGTCACAATTGTTTTAATTAATAAATTGCTTCATTTTCCATCCACATGTCTTACATTGTCTAAAGGATAATACACTATTGTGTTGTTTGTATTTCTCTTGTCTCCCTCTCTGAGCTTATACAACAGAAACCTGAGCACAAGACTTTTGTTCCAGCCACCTACCCTCAGCGCCATAAGAGGTTTTTCTATCCACATCCTGCATATCTGGTTGGAAGATCCCAGATTAACCCTCTACGGCAGCTCCAGGACTACCTACCCCCTAGGACTGTATCTCAGGTTTTGTTTCTCCTGTTTGTTTGCAATTGTTGCACTAGCGCTTGTATACACTTATTTTACACCTTTACGTTCCAATAGTTTTATTAGTCCAGAATAACAAAATAATGGACACACTATCCCTTTAAGAAAACAAAACATACAGTACAATAAAACCTACTCCTCTTTGGAGACTGACTAAACAGCAGGCCTCTCTATAATTGGCTGGCCAACTAGGCCAGTTACCAGCCGAAAATATACAATACTATTTACAAACAGAATCTCAATGAAACACCCCAAATGGCATCACTAAAAACTCATAGAGGCCACTTGGAGTGATGAATGCTGACTTCTCCCTAGCCTCCAGGGTCAGTGGGATTTGCCAATAGCCTTTGCTCAAATCCATGGTGGTCAGATACTTTGCCCCCGCGAGTTCATCCAGTAACTCATCCATGCGGGGCATGGGGTAAGCATCTGACACCGTCCCAGCGTTGAGCAACCGGTAGTCCACACAAAACCGGGTGGTCTTGTCCTTCTTAGGGACTAGGACTACCGGACTTGCCCAAGGGCTCTGGGACGTAGTAATTACCCCTAGGGTCAGCATCTCCTCTATTTCCCTCTCCATACTTGTCTTGACCTCTGCTGACACTCTATAAGCGTGCTTATGCAGAGGCTGCAGGTCCCCTGTGTGCACTGGGTGTTTTGTGAGATGTGTGTGGTCCCTGGCATGTCAGTGAAGAGGGCGCTAAACTTAGCTAGCATGTCCCTGGCTTCTCCCTTCTGCCTAGCACTCAACTGTGACCCTATCTCCACCTGCTCCACAGTGTTCCCCTGCCTAGCCTCCCCTAGGAGATCAGGCAGAGCATTGCTCGCCGGATCCTCCAGCAGTGGGCTACAAATGGCCATCACTGCTCCCATACTCGGTGCTCTGTACTCTTTCAACATGTTAATGTGATATGTCTTGTGCCTCTCAGGCTCTACCTGTACAACATAGTTGCACTCATTCATCTTTCGGATAACCGGGTACGGTCCCGACCAGGCAGCCATCAGCTTGTTCTCCCGAGTGGGTTTGAGAACAAGCACCTGCTGTCCTGGGATGAATTCTCTGCTACGGGCAGGCCAGTCATACCATTGCTTCTGCTTGGTCTGAGCGGCCCTGAGGTGGTCCTGGGCCACCCCCATGAGCATCTCTAACCGGTCTCGGAGATCTACTACATACTGGATCACTGAAGCATCAGTAGCAGTAGTCTCCCCTTCCCATCCCTCACGGAATAGGTCCAGAGGTCCACGTACCCTGCGGCCATACAGTAGCTCGAAGGGGGAGAAGCCGGTAGATTCCTGCGGTACCTCTCGGTAGGCAAACAGCAAGTGCTGTAAATGAATCTCCCAGTCTTTCCCCTCCGCCTATATATATTGGTCCGAAGCATCTGCATCAGGGTACCATTAAACCTCTCACATAATCCGTTTGTCTGGGGATGGTAAGGGGTAGTGCGCCGGTGCTGTACACCGCATGCATCCCAGAGACAATGTAACAGTTCACTCATGAACTGCGACCCCTGATTGGTTAGGATCTCACTAGGGAAACCTACCCTAGAGAAAAAGTTCAGCAAGGCTGCTGCCACTGTCTTGGCATCTATGGTGCCAAGCGCTACCGCCTCAGGGTACCGGGTGGCAAAATCCACCACCGTGAGGATGTAGCGCTTCCCTGACCTGCTAGGAATCATAAGGGGTCCTATAAGGTCCATCGCTACCTTCTGGAAGGGTTCCCCTATTATCGGTAGGGGTCTCAGGGGTGCCTTCACATGGTCGCCCGCCTTACCCACTCGCTGGCAGGCATCACAAGAGCGGCAGAAATTGCTCGCATCCCGTGATGCCCCCGGCCAGTAGTAACGCTGTAATAACGGGGCTCGCGTTCTGGTGACCCCCTTATGTCCCGCTAACGGAATAGAGTGAGCTAGCCGTAACAGTTGCTGTCGGTACCCCTGGGGCACTACTAGCTGTCGCTTACCGTTCACCCCCTCCTCTATCCCTGGGTTCCCTTCTTCTCTATACACGAGTCCCTTATGCCATAGGCCGTGCTCAGTGCCTTCCCCTGCCTGAGATTCGGACGCCCGAAGTCTCACGCCGGCCAGGGTAGGGTCTGTCTTCACTGCCTCCCTAAACTGGGCTCCTAATTCTGGCCACCCCCCAGTCATGTCATTGTCCGGGGAATGGGGAAGAGTGAGGGGGAACAGTAAGTCAGTCTGTGGTTGCAACTGATCCTGGCTTACCTTCCCGGGCTCCTCTGCGCCCTCCGCTAACGTTGGTCCCAAAGGCTGGGGGACTGTCGCGGCCGCCATTGCCGCGGTCTGGCTCCGGGTAACTGCCGCCACTGCAGCGGGCTTGGGCACCTGGTCGTAGGTGCAGGTCATCGGTCCCAGATCGTTGCCAAGAAGAATTTCAGCATCCAAGCCAGATAAAACCCCCACCTCCCGCACACCCTTGCCCCAATCCAAAAAGATTCTGGCCACTTGCAAGAAACGTGGCTCTCCGTCGGCCACAGTTATCTGCATCCCAGGGCCTGGGAGCACTTCCTCTGGCCGGACCATATCAGGTCGGACCAGGGTCACTGCAGCTCCTGAATCCAGCAAGCCGACTGCTTGCCGGTCACCGACTGTAACCGGGGTGAGATGTCTGCTCCGGCCGTCGGTCTGCTGCAGGGCTGCGCTGATCTGTCCTCCGCTCCTGGCTGTAGGCACCGATGAAACCGGGATAGGGGTGACATGGGACGTCTCGCTGGGAGTTGTTTCCATGACCGGTCCGGGTTCTTTGGTGGAAGCCACCCGCACGTGGGCTACCGGCTTCGCAGCTGGGGTGAGTTGCCCCTGATGGGGTCCACTGGAACGCAGGGGTTCCGGGCAATCTGGTCTAATGGGACCAGTGCGGTTACAGTTGTAGCACCGGCGCTCGTGCCGGAGCTCCCCCGCCTTCTGTGGACTGCTGCCTGCAGGCGGCCTCTGAGTCCATTGGGGGGTATTAGCAGATTTCTTGACCGATGCCTGCGCTGCCGCCACGGCCTTGGCTGGTGCCCTGGTGGGCGTCAGGGCTCGGCTGGCCACATAGTCATCTGCTAGCCTCGCCGCCTCCGTGTAAGTCTTGGGCTTTTTGTCATACACCCAAGCCCTCACCGCCGGCGGGCACTTCTGCATGAGCTGCTCCTGAAAGATGAGGTCCAGCAGTCGTTGGTAAGTCCTGGCCTCATAGCCCTCCACCCAGCGTATCCCGTACAAAGCCATGCGGGTCACATAGGTTATGTAGGACTCCAGAGGCTGCCTCTCTTCCAGCCGGAATTTACCCCGGTAGGCTTCAGGGGTAAAACCGTACTGAAATAGCAACAGTTCTTTCAGGTGGTCATAGTCATCAGCATACTCCTCTGGAAGCACCATCATCGTCTGCTTAGCCAAGCCGGACAGTAAGGGGTCCAAATGTGCAACCCTATGCTGGGGAAGCACTTTGTACCGCCAGCACTGCGTTTCAAAGTTCTTTAAGAAACTGTCAATCTGATCAGTGCCTTCCATGAACTTGGTGAGACTGTGCTGGTCCAGTTTGAGTTCATCTGTGCTGGGTTGGACATGGGGGTAATAAGCGGGTCTGTTCACTGCCATAGAGATAAACTGTAGCCGCTCCTCCGGTGTCCCTCTGTCACTCCACGCTGTAATCAGTGCCAACATTTCAGGGGTGAACGGACTGGTAGCCGCAGCCACCAGTGCCCCTCCTGTTGCACTGGTCCCGGGAGGTGCACTTGTTCCCTCCCCGGGATTCTGCCGCCCCAGAACTGGGTTCCTTCCCTGATCTTCGGGCGGCTGTACAAGGGCAAGCTGAGCCGTATCCTGAGGCTCTGCAAGCCGGGCTTCATAGTCACTGATTGCTGCTATCATGTCTGCAACCGCATGGTTCTCATACTCCAGTCCATATTCACGGCACTTGTCTTTCAGCTGAGTTCTATTCCTCAGGTTGAATGAGCCTTCCTCTTCACTCATGGTTCTGGGTCGCAGCAGTGAGGTGGTGTTACAAATTGTGTTAACTGTTGCACTACCGTGTGTTCAATATCTTTAGTCTCAGGAACTCGCAATTACCATCGAGTTCCCACTATATTACAGTATCCCTCAGTACACTGTAATACAGGTCCAGTTCAATCCCGCCGCTGCCACCAGTTTTATTATATGCCTGTGATGGGAGCTTTGTGACAGGCTATAATAATACACCAAATAACTGGGTTGAACTGAACGAGGCTTAGATATAATAAAGTATATTTATTCCTTAAATAGCTGAACACAGCAATATAGTACAGTAACAGGCAAGAAGTAACACTTACTTGGGGGTGGGGAATGAGAAGTATCAAGTAGCAATTCTCCAGCAATCAGGTAACAATCAAGATGGTATCAGAAGACAATGGATATAGGGTTGACCACAGTTTATATATCTTTTCAACCCTATTCTTAACATTGAGTACAGACTATTGGATAGCAATTACCTGTAGCCAATCTTTAACATCGGAACACATTTTGATCCATGCCCCCCAGCTAGGTAGCACATGCGCACTAGGACCCTGAGGGTCTCATTTCTGTAGCCCCACATTTACATCAGGGATGCCAGCCAGTCTAGCAAAAGGTATATCTGGCAGGATGCCCTTGTTCACAGGTGTAAAACCTGACACTCACACACCACTCTAGTTTGAGGCGTCTCCGCCTTCAGGAAAACAGGGAAGGTGACAAAATCCTTTCAACAGTACTTAAGTCCTAGACATTGGGTCACCTCTATGACCATATCCTTCCTTGTTTGCAAATGAATTTCCTCTGGGTTTTATCCCTGCCTTGGGATACAGTATTACAGGTAAAATACAAACATATTAAAATATCCGGTTTCGTTAGGTCCAGTGGGTCCAAACTACCCAGATCTCAATGCCGGAACTGCCACACCATATGGTC
This sequence comes from Ascaphus truei, assembly GCF_040206685.1. NCBI lineage: Eukaryota > Metazoa > Chordata > Amphibia > Anura > Ascaphidae > Ascaphus > Ascaphus truei. Next base: position 130,239,754 of record NC_134483.1, on the reverse strand, counting down.
CAAGTTTCAGCCCACTTTGACCTTCGGAACCGGAGTTACACAAATACCACTTAAACCGTTTCCTATTTTAATACAAAAAACTCCGCTGTAAATTAAATCACGGTTTTTCACTAAATCCCCATTGAAAACAATGGGCTCCGCCGCCATAGACTTTCAATGGCAAACCACCGCCGTTGGCGGCTATGGAAATCCACCGCCATAGATTTTCAATGGGGCATCGCCGCCGTTGAAGTCTATGGGGTTTCTCCGCCACAGCCGGTCAATGGAAATTGGCCGCCGTTGAAGTCTATGGGAGAATTTCCGAACTTTCAAGGGGGTCCATACTCCGTCGGGTTGGTCCAAGAGGGTCAAGGATGGTTCTGCAGCCATGCCGGAGCAGTGCCTACAGGTACCCCAAACCCTAGCCCTCCGGAACCGGAGGTATGGATTCATGGTTTGTAGCTTTTCGGACTTAGACAAATTCTTGAGCTGTTTCTGCCGCCGCCATTGGAACCTATGGCGTGACCCGCTCTCTCGGCACGATCCTTCTCGTGGGTCCAGGATTCGGGGACCCGGTGGTGGTCGAGTGGGGGGAGGTCTAGGAACTAGGGGCAAAAAGAATTTTATTTCTGGGTGCCCTATAACTGTAGATTCCCACGCCATTTAACGTTGAACTTGACTAATCAGTGATCAAAGCTCTTTTTCAGAAAAAGTATCCGCTTTGCGGTTTTGCGGTTTGGACGGCAGCCAACTCGTTTCTGGAAAGCGCCGTCGAGGAATCTCCATTGAAGTCAATGAGCCCATTGACTTACAATGGGAAATTGCCGCTCCTCCTCTCGGACGCCACCTGCTGGTCTTCAAGGGAAACAGGTCCAAAACAGCAAGATCCGCCATTGAAATGCATTGAGCTCTAATGGCGGCCTATGGGACTCTGCAAAATGGTGCCTGAAAAGGCGGGAAAATTACACAAAGGGCTATAATCACTAAAGAACTATTAACCCTTGCCCTCCCGTATGGATCCCAGTGTGTGTGTGATGCAGACAGTGATATAACAAGATATAACAATAAAGCATGGGGACAGGGGAATATACATTTTCATGCTATAACAAGGGTTAAACCACATTTCTGGACTGCAGCCCAGTTAACCCCTTGTCTCCCTGGTGAGGTCAGTGGATGGCCAAATGGGGTGCAACCCCTTTAATACCGGGCCACCCCGTTTCTCCCTCTACAGTCCCAATCTGGGGGAATATAAAAAATGTGCTAGCTTTATTTGACAAACACCCATAAAAAAAGTGTGCATGGATCCAACACACACAAAAAGTAGCCTAACGCGTTTCACGCTGCCCACAGCACTTCACCAGGGGCTCTCCATTAAAACCACAGATATTTTAGATGGTTCAACTGCTGAACGTTTGTGTTGAGAAATACTCAGGAAGCATAAAAGGAGTAGAGAAAAGAGGGTTCATTTTGATCAAAGACTCTGAAGAAGCCACAGTGAGACCATTGCACTACTTTTTATGTTAATTATTAAAATAAAAACTAGATGTTTAAATAAAATAATAAAATGAAGAGACATGGTTTATAAAGTGGAAAGATGTTTTACAAAGGGATTTTTTTGTCATTTTTGTTAAGAGTAAATGCAGAATTATTTCAGCAGGGTTTATACCAAGGAAAATTTGTTTTCAAGTGAACCGATTTATGCAGTTATGGAAGTTAGGAAAAATTAATTCTTACATTTATTAAGGTCTGGAACAAAAATAATAAGCAGCATGATAAAGATTGCAGGAGCTTATCTCTCAAACCTTCTGTAGCCAGTAGAGTGGACCACGCTCAAACCAAAAGACCTTATCATCACTTTGAACACCAGTCATGTAAATCCTAACCTTTAATTAAAATTGTAAGGCTTCTTAAAATCTGTGATTAGCCTTTCATTATTGAATTAACAAAACTGACCCTTTCCCTCTTTTACTTAATTATTCTGGGTCACACGTCCAAAGTCGGTGTAAAAATGATTAAAAAGTAAATTAAATAAAGGGAGAAAGTCTATCTAAAAATTAGGAAATATATATTGTTTAATTTTCTCTGTCTGAGATATGGATTGGTACATTTAAAAGGTATTATTTAATGAAATAATAATCCTTCAGTGTGTTAAAGTGGAAGAAGTCGCAATGTGTTAAAGTCTGTTGAAATACTAAACAACATATTCTATAATGCAAGACATCATTTTTTTTCTTATGCTTTTGCACTAGAGAAGTTCTTTTAGAGACAATGAGACATTTTTTAAAATATTACGCATTTTTTTTTCACTTGGGATTATCCCATGAAATAGACCATAATGTTACCTGGGTAACCTTTCAATTACTTAGACTATAGCTCTAATTTATACAGTTTTAGCCTAAAGATTATTGTTGCATTTGGTGGTAAACACACACAATCCCTGCAAGCTCTAACTCCAACACCAGCCACACCATATCATATATATTTGTGTCATTGTGTCAAAAGGAGTGCTATTGGGTGTGACCAAATGTATACATCAAAAGACAACAATTCTAATATGACAAAAGATATATAGTTAAATACCTAACTGTTTGTCTTCTCATAAGTAAGGACCATTGAGTCAAACTCCTGGCCAAAACATTACAAGCCTGCAGCCCCACCAAGGCATGTCCCCCTCCCCCCACTATCTGTGAAAATTCTCATTTACCTCTGTATGGGAGGGAGAAATGTCTCAATAGACCAGTCTTCCACAGGTGCATGAAAAAACCTGCTGCTTAAAATGTGGGGTGGAGTAAACTTAAACCCAGGGAGGAGGGGCTGCAGGCTTGTAATGCCTTGGCTAAGAAGTTGGACTGGATGGCTCTTACATATGAGAAGACAAACAGTTACGTATTTAACTGTATATTTGTTGTCATATTGAATGTAGCATTGGTCATGTTGGTCTTTTGTTGTATGGATTTGGTGGAAAACTTCCCATTTATTAGTTTACACCAGTTCATGTTAAGTATGGCAGTTTTCCAAATGGGACAGATAAGAAAATATTTATGAGTAGAAGGGCCAGAAAAGTATTGCAATGTGATTTTAGATACAGTATACACAATTCGAGAGTACGTACTCGTGCGTTCTTGAATCCTATATAAGAACCAATCCATGTCTTCTAGATGAAATAACCCATAAGGGTATATAGTATCGCAAAACTAACACAAAAAAGGTATGCACACAGCGCACTAGGGATTAGCGTAATTCAATGATTTTAATAAGATAACAATGGATCTAACGGGTTAAAATACCAGCTAAAATACAATAACAAAAATAAATGTGATGAGTGATACGAAGTAATTAAATTAATCACACAAAGTGAAATTAACAAAACCTAAATATAGACAAAACAATGTCCCTTTCGGTGAAAATACTGTAGGTATGTCAGAAACAGTATAAGCTTATGAAGTGCATATACACGTGCAAAATAAATATAATGAAAAATCACCTAAAGTGAAAGTACTCCAAATGGCAAGTAAGATAGCACAATTACTATTAAGTGTAATGAATACACAATAAATACACAAGTGAAGTGCATATAAAGTGTGATGGCATGAATACAGAGTGTCTAATAAAGTAACCACAATGATCAATACAAAAACAGCAAAAATACTCATGAAACCAATGTAACCATGAAAATCAAATGAAAAAAGGCTACAGAGTGGGAGGACAATACTAACCATGAAGTGGCAAGTAGGACGCTGAGGGAGCTTCTGTAAAAACAGTCCGGACTTCAGCTTCTCCACGGCAGATGGAATCACCGCTGGAACTTCCTGGTAGCTATCCTCAGCCAACGGGCAAGCGCGCTGAGACAGCCTCATGTGACAACGACGCGTTTCGTAACAACGTACTTCATCAAGTGGATCCCGTGAAGCACTGACCGTGCACATTATAAACCTCCCTCAGCCAATGACGGCTGCATATGCTAATTGGTAAGTGAAGGGAAAAAAGGAGGACGGGAGGGGAGTGAAAAAAAGGGGGGAGGGGATGGGAAGGGAAAAGTATGGGGGAGTGAACAAAAGCAAAATCATGTCAGCTGGCAAGTATATCGCTGTGAGGCTGTCACAGAATCCATGGACCCATAGTGGATACAGCGCTTAACATACAGTACCACTTTGATATGAAAATTACTTAGCACAAGAATTATAAGTTATGTGACCATTTGTCCCGGTTTTGCCAGGACAGTCCCGGTTTTTGCTGGGCTGTCCCGGTTGCCCGTCCATCCTGGGAATGTCCCGGTTTTTCTCCCTGGTGCGCGGGGGAGTCGGCGATGATGCGCGGGGGGAAATGCGTGGGGGGAGCGAGCGGCGGTGCAGAGGAGGAGAAGGATGTGGCAGCCGGGTAATATTTTTTCCATGTTAGTTAGAATGCCGGGGGGCTGGGCTTTAGAGAGTAGAAGCAGGGGATTGGTTGGAGGTCAGAGGATCTCAGGGGTGGGGCTTAGTACCGGGGCTGGATGGAGTGAGCTGCTTCTCAGTGAGCTGCTTCTCTGTGTGTGTGTCCTGTCTGTCTGTCTGTCTGTGTGTGTGTGTGTGTGTGTGTGTGTGTGTGTGTGTGTGTGTGTGTGTGTGTGTGTGTGTGTGTGTGTGTGTCATAGGAGGAGAGGAGGGAGAGGTATGAAGAGGGGAAGGTATGAGGAGGGGACGGGAAGGTATGAGGAGGGGAGGGGAAGGAATGAAGAGGGGAGGGGAAGGTATGAGGAGGGATGGGGAAGGTATAAGGTGGGATGGGGGAAGGTATGAGGAGGGATGGGGGAAGGTATGAGGAGGATGGGGAAGGTGTGAGGAGGGATGGGGAAGGTGTGAGGAGGGATCGGGAAGGTATGAGGAGGGGAAGGTATGAGGAGAGTAGGGGAGGAGAAGATATGAGGAGGGGAGAGATTGGGACGGTATGAGGGGGGGAGAGGGTAGGTATGAGGAAAGGATGGGGAGGGAGAGGTATGAGGAGAGGAGGGGAAGTATATGGAGAGTTGGGGGAGGTATAAGGAGAGGGGGAAGTATGAGGGGGAAGTATGAGGAGGGGAGGGGCTGTGTGTGTGTGTCACTGTGTGTGCACTTATATTGGGGAGGGAGGTTGAGTGTGGGGAGGGGAGAAAAATACATGTGGGGAGGGGTGCAAGAGAGGGGGGGAAGGAATGGGTGACTGGGGAGTGTGAGGTGGGGTGAGAGGGAGGAGGTGTGGGAGAAGGGGGGGTTCACACAAGGCCGCCGAAACGTGGCTAGGGGGCCCCGGTGAAAACGTTCTTCTTGGGCTCCGGGAAAGCTGTCTGCGGCCCTGCATGGCAGTGATGTCACTGACTGCCACGAGCAGAGCAAGAGACCCTATTTTGCAAAGTGTAATGTACATACAAGGTCAGGAATGTCACATTTTTAAAAGTCTTAATTTTAATTAATGCCTACAGTTTTTTATTTAATTTTAATTTATGTCAATTAATTATTTATTTAATTTTAATTTGTTAATTATTTTAATTTTAATTAATGTCTTCATTATTTATATACACAAACATACACTGCAGCCCCCACCAACGGGACGCATTATGGTGTCGAGGCATCACATGATGCCACATTGTTATGGCAATATTTCACCGCCTGACGTCAGTGTCTCATTGTCATGGCAACGGGGTGCGTCACGTGATGTAATTTGTTTTATAAATAATTTTTTATTTTGTCCCGGTTTTTCATTTTGAAAATCTGGTCACCCTAATTATAACAAAATTTTCAATGATAATATATACATTAGTTGACCCCAAAGAATATATAAATAAATATGTGTATATATATATATATATATATATATATATATATATATATATATATATATATATATATCTACCATAATACTGAGTTAAGTTATGGTGAGTAAAAAAAGTGACAAAAACCCTCCACAGGAAAGCAAATATGTAAATACAACTGTATGCTCATCTGCATGTCTTAGGCAGGTCTGCAACCCCGCCTTTCCCCATTATCACCCAGCATACAGCACTTCCACTGCAGCAAGGGATTCTGGGAAATGACATGCAAATGAGCACACAGTGTCACTTTTTGCCTCAAAAACCATTTTTAACATGGTTCCCTATAGGCTTAAGCTTGCTGCATGGTCACAGCTTTGAGCACAGCCTGGGTTAAGGTGCATACTCAGAAAACCACCCACAGACAGCTGTTTCAACCTTGATGGGTCTCATCAGTGTGGGGTTGATTTTAACTGGGTATGCATGAGAGGCTATGGGATAGGCTATACCATAAAACTGAGTTAAGTTATGGTGAGTAAAAAAAGTGACAAAAACCCTCCACAGGAAATCAAATATGTAAATACAACTACATACAGTTGTATTTACATATTTGCTTTCCTGTGGAGGGTTTTTGTCACTTTTTTACTCACCATAACTGAACTCAGTATTATGGTATAGCCTATCCCAAAGCCTCTCATGCATACCCAGTTAAAATCAACCCCACACTGATGAGACCCATCAAGGTCGAAACAGCTGTGTAGCTGGGACTGTGCCCCCTTGGCCCTGTGGCATCGGCTCCTTCGGGAGTCTTAAGCCACTTGCTGCTTTTGGGGGGGCACGCCATCCTGAGCTGTGAGGAGTGATCCTAAGCGAGCGGTTCTGAGCGAGCAGATGCGGAAGTGAGGGGCCGGCACCTTTGCCCTGGGACATCGCCTTTACTGGCTTAAGTCCCTTGCTGCTTTTGGGGTGCCGCACCAGATCCTTGACGGTCGGACAGACGGAGCATGACAGCTTGAGCGCAGGGGGCGGTCAGGAGCGGACAAGCACGTGAGCAGGAGAGAGAGAGAGTGACGGGCCGACACCTTTGCCTGGGGGGATCGCCATAATAGGCTTAACCCCCCTGCTGCTATTAGGGCGTCACACCGAAGCTCAGGATGATGAGGACAAAGACAGCGGCGATGGAGAACCGAAAGCAGACCATCAGATTCCTGGTGGTTGAGGCGGAGAGAGCCCGGGTGAGACTCCAGTATATCGTGGAGGAGATCTTGATTGACCTGGTGGAGATGAAGATTGCACAAGTCTACTGTCTGCAGGACTTCCAGGAAGAGGGAATCTTTGATGTGACCTTCCGCAAGGAGGAGGACTGCTTGAGTGCATATGAGAGATGCAAGAAAAACGCGAGTGACCAGAGGATGAATGGGATCAGTGTTATCCCAAATTTTTTGTTGGAGGAAAGAAGCATAATTGTGCACATGTATGATCCTTTTGTGAAGAAGGAGGAGATAGCCTTGTTTTTGAGACATTATTGTGCAACTGTAAGAGATGGTGAAGAACTTTTGAATTGCTATGGGATATTTAATGGCAAGCGGGAATTTCACGTACGTCTAAGACCGGACCCAGCATGTGCAGGGGGATTGATGCACCCCCCTGCTGTTTTCAAGGTGGGTGGGAAAAAAGGCTTTTTGGAATATTGGGGCCAACCCAAGAGATGTAAGAACTGTCAACAATATGGACATTTGGAAGAGAGATGTTGGGAGGTGGGAATGGTGTGTCACAACTGTGGTAAAGAGGGTCACGTGGCTGCAAAATGCAGAGTACAAAAGAAATGTGACTTTTGCTATGAGTCTGGACATTTGGCGAGAAAGTGTTTAAAGAAGAGTGAGATTTGGTGCACAAAAAGGACAAGTACGATGTCATCAATTGTGGGTAATCGTGCTAGACAAATGACGAGACAGAGTCCGGATAAGACTAATGTACAGGTGCAGAATAGTGAGAAAGGTCAGCTCAGAGGTTATGTCAGTGAGGATGGAAAGGGAAAAGAAGGAGAGGCGGGAAAAGTTTTGGAGTTTGTGAGTGAAATATTGTGTGAGTCTGAAGAGAAGGAAGTATATCAGCTTACAACAGAGGAGAGGTTATTTTGTGACTTTCTGTGTGATTATAAAGAGAATGAAGAATGTCAGCCTAGAGTAGAGGAGGAGGTAGAGGTTGAGAGGGGAAGTAAGAAGGGTCTTTCTGTGGAAAGGGAAAAGTTAGTGGAGGAAGACTGTGAGGACGATTGGATAATTAGACATGCAGCAGAGGTAGAAGCAGCATCCTGTAAAGCAAAAGAAGAGGAGAGGAGGAGAGAAGAGTTTTGTTCAGGGGAAGAGGTGGAAAAAGTTTTGGAGTTTGTGGGGATTGTAAATGGGGAGGAAATAATGGAATGGGTGTATGTAAAAAAGCAGGAAAAGCAGAAAAAACAGAAAAAGAAAGCAAAAATAAAGAAAGGAGGTTTAGAAAAGAGATAGAGGTATAACTTTATGTAAAGAAATGAAGAGGAAAAAGAGAAAGAAAATGTAATGAGAATAGTATATACAGGGAGAATATGAGAATGTAGGTGGTGTTAGTGAAGGTGGGGAAAAGTGGTTTTGTTGTTGTGTGTTTAGAAGGAAAAGCTGTGGAATGACAAGATAAATTCTGACCTTTTTTGTAAAGAAAGTAATGTATTTACAGTATGTATTTTTGAAGAAATGTAATTATGTGATTTATTATCTTTTGGAAAAGTTCTCATTTTCTGTTTGTAAATATATGAGATGTGAATAAAACATTTAAAAAAAAAAAAAAAGGTTGAAACAGCTGTCTGTGGGTGGTTTTCTGGGTATGCACCTTAACCCTGGCTGTGCTCAAAGCTGTGACCATGCAGCAAGCTTAAGCCTATAGGGAACCATGTTAAAAATGGTTTTTGAGGCAAAAAGTGACACTGTGTGCTCATTTGCATGTCATTTCCCCGAATCCCTTGCTGCAGCGGAAGTGCTGTATGCTGGGTGATAATGGGGAAAGGCGGGGTTGCAGACCTGCCTAAGACATGCAGATAAGCATACAGTTGTATTTACATATTTGCTTTCCTGTGGAGGGTTTTTGTCACTTTTTTTACTCACCATAACTTAACTCAGTATTATGGTATAGCCTATCCCATAGCCTCTCATGCATACCCAGTTAAAATCAACCCCACACTGATGAGACCCATCAAGGTTGAAACAGCTGTCTATGGGTGGTTTTCTGGGTATGCACCTTAACCCTGGCTGTGCTCAAAGCTGTGACCATGCAGCAAGCTTAAGCCTATAGGGAACCATGTTAAAAATGGTTTTTGAGGCAAAAAGTGACACTGTGTGCTCATTTGCATGTCATTTCCCAGAATCCCTTGCTGCAGTGGAAGTGCTGTATGCTGGGTGATAATGGGGAAAGGCGGGGTTGCAGACCTGCCTAAGACATGCAGATGAGCATACAGTTGTATTTACACACACACATATATATATATATATATATATATATATATATATATATATATATATATATATATATAGATATAGGTATATATATATATATATATATATATATATATATCTATATATCTATATCTATATCTATATCTATATATATCTAGTCTCAAACCTGCTTTGCCATTAAGACCAGCCTCACACTGATGATACCCATCAAGGTTGAAACATGTATGTGAGTAGGTCTAATGGCTTTGCATCTCATCCCAGCCTCTGTTTAAAAGCTGTGTTTAAAACAGCATGCATTGGCTTGAGGATTGGCTTGTGTAAAACGAGCTTGAGACAAAAGGTGGCACTGAGTGCTCATTTGCATGTCATTTCCCAGAATCCCTTGCTGCAGTGGAAGCGCTGTAGGCTGGGTGACAATGGGGAAAGACAGGGTTGCAGACCTGTCTAAGACATGCAAATGAACATACAGTAATATTTGCAGTTGCTATATAGATATAGATATAGATATAGATATAGATATATGTATATATATATATATATATATATATATATATATATATATATGTATATATGCAATTCAACTAGATATAAAATAAATATCAAAATCAGAATAGACTTAAAACCAACTAGGAATCACATACATACACCTACAACATAAGTAAATATATCTATATTCATGTGATGCTATAACATAAAATATTTTAAAATGTTATAAAAAAACATTATTCCTTAAGATATCATCAAATGAAAGCAATGAAACTGCTCTAACGCTGACAAGCATATTTAGAGGATGGAATAAGAGTCAAATAGTTACTATAAAAACTTGAGCTATCTAGTTTTAATTCGTAATTATCAACCATAACCTTAAAAAGGGAGTTAATTCTATTATTTCATTAAAGCCACGGGGTGTTTAGACCCAAATGTGTAAATCCAGAATTGTTCGCGTTTAAGTAATGACAGCTCCCTGTTACCTTGTCTAACTGAATATGGAATGGATTCATTTCCTCTAAAGGTTAGAGTACTTGCGTCACATTTATGAATATCTTTGAAGTGACTTAGCAAAGGTGTAAGTCGTTGACCTTTTTCCATTAATTTCAGGATATTTTTTATATTTCTTGAATGCTCAAGTATACGAAGTTTAAATACCCTTTTGGTCGTACCGATGTATTGCAAGCCACATCCGCATTACAATACATATGTAGCATGCGTGAGGGCCCCTGCTCTCCTCTCTCTGCCGTTACCGAACCCTTCCTATTCCTCCATCTCTTGCTTTTCCCTCATTTGAGGCTCACACTGTCCAGATCTTCTCTCCTCTCCCTGTCCATGTGGCGGTCATCTATCGCCCACCTACCTCTACTCATCCCCCTTCTGCCTTTCTCTCTCACTTTGAATCCTGGCTCTCTTTCTTTCTCTCCTCAGACTCCCCTGTTCTTCTCCTTGGGGACTTCAATTGCCACATTGATGACCCCTCTCTCCCTTGGGCTTCCCGCTTTCTCTCTCTAACCTCTTCTTTTGGCCTTCAACAGTGGACTGCAGCCAGCACCCACAAGGATGGCCACTACTTAGACCTGGTTTTCACTAAAAACTTCTCTCTCTCCGATTTCTCCATTTCCCCTTTTCCTCTCTCTGACCATCATCTTATCCCATTCTCTCTATCTCGCTTCTCCCCTTCTCCACCTCCATCTACCCCCCGGTTCTGCAGAAACCTGCGCTCTATTCACTTACCTGACTTTTAGTCCACTTTACGCTCCTCCCTCTCCTCTCTCAGCTCTGCTACAGACCCAGACAATCTGGTTAAGAACTACAACTCTGTCTTGTCCTCGTCTCTTGATCTACATGCCCCGCTTTCTCTCTGCCGACCTCGCCCTTCTAACCCTAGACCCTGGCTAAATACCCACACGCGCATGCTGCGTTCCTCCACTCATTCTTCTGAACGCCTCTGGAGGAAGTCTCACACTCTCGCAGACTTTTCCTTCACTACAAATTTATGCTATCCTGTTTCAACTCTGCCCTCTCGCAAGTTAAACAAGCCTACTTTTCTTCACTAATCAACATGCACAAGTCTAAACCACGCCGACAGTTCTCTGTCTTTGATACTCTACTCAAACCACCCTCATCTGCCTCTCCTTCCTCCATCTCCGCTCAGGACTTTGCTGACTATTTTAAGGAAAAGGTGGAATCCATACGTCAGAACATCCCCTCTGTTTCTTCCTCCCATCCTACACCTCTTCCTAACTCTCCTCCTGCCTTTCCACTGTCTCCGAGGAGGATGTGTCGCTGTTGATCGCCTCTTCTCCCTCTACCACTTGCCCTCTTGACCCCATTCCCTCCCATCTCCTAAAACCTCTTGCTCCTACTATAATCCCTATGCTCACACACATTTTTAACTCCTCCCTCTGCTCTGGAACCTTTCCATCCTCCTTCAAACATGCAACAGTCATACCATTACTCAAAAACAGCAAGCCTGACCCGACCTGTCTTTCTAACTATCGACCTGTCTCCCTCCTGCCTTTTGCCTCTAAACTCCTTGAACGTCTTGTATTCTCTCGCTTGCTCCATTTTCTCAACACCTATTCTCTCTTAGACCCTCTACAATCTGGCTTCCGCACTGCTCACTCCACGGAAACAGCCCTCACTAAAATAACTGACGACCTCCATGCTGCCAAAGACAGAGGTCATCACACTCTGCTCATATTACTCGACCTCTCTGCAGCATTTGACACCGTGGACCACCCTCTTCTCCTTCACATTCTCCATACTCTTGGTATTCGGAACAAAGCTCTATCCTGGATCTCATCCTACCTCTCCCATCGTACTTTCAGTGCCTCTTCTGCTAACACCTCCTCCTCCTCTATTGATCTCTCTGTGGGGGTACCCCAGGGCTCTGTCCTGGGACCTCTTCTCTTTTCTCTGTACACACTCTCTCTAGGTGACCTAATAACATCTTTTGGGTTTAATTATCACCTCTCTGCTGACGACACACAAATATACTTTTCAACACCCGACCTTACACCTGCTGTACAAACCAAAGTTTCTAAATGTCTCTCTGCTATATCATCCTGGATGGCCCTCCACCGCCTTAAACTCAACATGGCTAAAACAGAGCTCCTCATATTTCCTCCCAAACCTGGCCCTACTACCTCCTTCCACATTACTGTTGGAACAACGATCATACATCCAGTAGCCCAAGCACGCTGCCTAGGGGTCACACTCGACTCCTCTCTCACATTTGCTCCTCACATTCAAAACATTTCTAAAACGTGTTGCTTTTTCCTCCGCAATATAACAAAGATACGCCCTTTCCTCTGTTGCTCGACTGCTATAACTCTGACTCAGGCCCTCATTCTCTCCCGTCTTGATTACTGTAACCTCCTGCTATCCGGCCTTCCTGCCTCTCACCTGTCTCCCCTACAATCTATCCTAAATGCTGCTGCCAGAACCACTCTACTCTTTCCTAGATCTGTCTCAGCATCTCCCCTCATGAAATCCCTCTCCTGGCTTCCGATCAAATCCCGCATCTCACACTCCATTCTTCTCCTCACTATTAAAGCTCTTTCTATCCCTTTGTATCTAAAGCCCTCTCCCACCTTAAACCTTTTTCACTGACTGCCCCACACCTCTGGAATGCCCTTCCCCTCAGTACCCGACTAGCACCCTCCCTATCCACCTTTAAGACCCACCTTAAGACACACTTGCTTAAAGAAGCATATGAATAGCACGGTGGATATTCTGAACACCTGATGCATAAAGCTTGGCCCCCTGCAGACGCACTTACCAGTACTCCCTCCTACTGTCTCTGTACGTTCTCCCTACCTACCAATTACACTGTAAGCTCCTCGGGGCAGGGACTCCTCTTCCTTAATGTTACTTTTATGTCTAAAGCACTTATTCCCATGATCTGTTATTTATATTATCTGTTATTTATTTGATTACCACATGTATTACTACTGTGAAGCGCTATGTACATTAATGGCGTTATATAAATAAAGACATACAATGCAATGCGTGGAAAGACAATTAATTAAATTCTTTACAGGGTATTTCTTCTGGGTAACTGTAGATATAACTTCTTTATCCATCCTCATATGCTTACATGCTTTGCACCTGCCACACTTATGGTTGCCTATTATTCCCAATCTGGACCGAATAGTATTTGGCCCCTTCTGAGGACTTTTTAATAAGCTGGGTGCTAAAAGCCCCTTTAAAATTTGGAGCTCCAGGAAGATACAAGACTGCAACAGGTCTTCCCTGAAACACCCTTAGTATCATAAAGACAACCTCATAATCTCAAGAAAATGATGGTGAGGAGTAAAGTATTCAACAGTACAACTGAATGCGGGACAAGGCCATGACAGGACGCAAGATGCAAAACCTGCGCAATGCTCCACACAGCGGGCACAATACAAATACCACACAGGTACATCTGGAGTACAAAATCAGAGGAAGGTTCACCTGTTCCTCCAGCAATGTCATGTACCTCATGTGCATGAAATGCCCAGGGGGCTGCTACTACATAGGTGAGACAGGACAGGGGCTAAACAAGAGAATGAATCTGCATCGCCACAGCATCACACACGGAACAAGAGACAGTCCTGTCGGCGAACATTTCTCTGACTCTGGCCATAAGATGAATGATCTGATGGTGGCCATACTCAAAGGTAATCTTAGAACACCAAAAGAGAGAGGGTTGCATGAATACAAATTTATGCAACTGTTCGGACACTTAACGGTGGCCTAAAGCGAGACCGCAGCTTCATGAGTCACTACTCTGACACAAAAGATCTCTCTTCCCATGAGTGCTAAAGGCCATGTCTATATATACTGCGCTATATGAATGCATACACTCATGTCTCTTACACATACTAATGTACATTGTAATTCTATCCCTACTGTATATACCAATTGGGACCACATAGTATCTACACACATTAATAGTAATGCAACACCCTCTTACATTTCTACACCTACCCACACCATTGGTACACACTACCACTCCACACACACCTTTTGTAAAGCCCTGTATACACTGTGGGTGCTTTATAAATGTATATTTACACACTTACACACACATACACACACACACACACACACACACACATCCATACACATACTCTTACATCCCTAACATTCAGGGACCATTTAACCCCTTAAGTCATAAATTGCATACTGCACAGGGGGGGAGGGATAGGCTTCAGTCACAGATACATTCCAAGATGCACTGTTTTTAAGTAAAAACCTCTCTTTCTTTATCTATTGTAACACTGTAAGAGATCAGTGTATCTCGAAAGCTTGCACAAATAAAAGCATTTTGTTAGCCACAGAATGGTACTGTCTATTCGTTTTTTATTATATATATATATATATATATATATATATATATATATATATATATATATATATATATATATATATATAATGCATGTAATCACCAACAAGGTGATAAAAAAGGACAGCACTCACCAGGTAAAGTCCAAATAAACTGTATTCAGAGTGTTTCACACAAATTCCAACGTTTCGATCCTCTTCAAGGGAAACGTTGGAATTTGTGTGAAACACTCTGAATACAGTTTATTTGGACTTTACCTGGTGAGTGCTGTCTTTTTTTATCACCTTGTTGGTGATTACATGCATTATTCATCTTTATGGGCCAAGCACCGCTCTTATACCTATATTCCTAGGAGTACCAGTGACCTCTTTTGGATATATATATATATATATATACCATACTTTATATAAGTTATGGTGGGTAAATAAAGCGACAAAAACCCTCAACCGTATAGCATATATCAAATAAAAAGATCAATTGTGAGCACCTTCACATGTCTTAGACCAGAGGTGCGCAAATTAGGGGGAGAGAGATTTTTTGGGGGGGTCGCGGGCTGTTGCAGAGGTCCCGTGCTCTTCCCCAAGGCATTTAAATGAAATGCCGTGAGACAGCGCGAGGCCTCTGCAACCTCTACTTACCGGGATTCAGGACTCGTCATCATGGCAACTCATTTGACGTCACGGTTGCCTTGGTAACGTGATGTCAAATGACGCAGCAGGTCATGTGATGTGACGTCACACGACCCCGCCGAGTCATTTGACACCGCACAAGGTAAGGAGGGGGGGGCACACAATGGAGGAGAGCAGACAGGGTGGACGCAGCAAAAAAAGTTAGCACGCCCCTGTATTACAGTAGATCTGCAACTCTGCTTTTCACCATTATCACCTAGCATACAGTGCTTTCTATATATATATATATATATATATATATAATACTGTCTATATGTATATATGGGTTTTGCCAATCCTAATCCATTTGTCTTTTTTGTCCATTTTTTACATCTGTTCTTCAATTAAATGTCCAGTTAATTAAAACTGTTTATTGTAAGACCTTGCTGAGCTTGGGTTTATTATTGTCATGAGAGCCTACTATGCTGTAATTTGGGACTTCTTGCGCCGGACTGAGTGCTGCATCTGTGGTGATCTCGAGTCTGCCTACCATCATCCATTCGAGTCTGGATGCTGAAGTGAACACTGACCCCAATGTCCAGGCTCATGGTTTTTATACCTCTATGCTATTAAACTGCTAATTTTTTGTACGTGTTCATTACCACTCCCCTTCCCTTTTGTTACCACTAAATATTTTCAATACTGCACTGAGGGTTTTGAGCTTTTCTTTTTCTTATTCTTATCTCTAGATTGTGATGTCCGAGTCATCCTATTAATCAATAGCATACCTTCAATCACAATTGAAGTTTTTTGTGTTTATTTATCACACTAATTGTTGTTTTTTTCCCTTAATGTGGTACTAGTGTTTTTCTAGTATTTTACCCTAAATAGCTAATTCACTACACCTCACCTATAGAATTGAGCGCACCTATTTTTTGTCTACCATCTCTCAGTCTGTGACCTTATTTCATCCCCTGCTCTCCTGTGGATAACACTGGGTTTTTTTGTTTTTTTAACTAAACTCCTTATTTTCAGAATTCAGGATAGTTTTCACTTCATTCCTGTTTGTTCTGGTAAATAAAGTTAATCGGAAATTCAAAGAAGACTCCATCATTGCATGAAAAAAAAGGATAAGTTTAACAGCCTCTCAATCCTTACTGAGCATGGGAAGCCCAGGACAGAACAGATGCATTACTTTACCCATAATCCCACAGAATTTGCTCTCATCTTTGTACAAATGCTAATTTTTCCTAATTGTATAACATATATCCTTATACTGACAACACCCAGTCATAGAAGAGTTAATGATTTATGGGTTGATTCAATTATGCCAGATTTCATTGTATGTTTACCATTACCTCCAACACATTCATATTTTTCATTTCCTTGTACGCTTTACAATCTCCCTGTTACTTCATCCCCGACAACCACTGAGATCGCAGGTTTATGGGCCATACGCTTTTTAGATATTTTGACAGTCATCATAGACTGTGTGTATGTTAGCAGAAGGTTGCACTGTGCCTGTTTTCCAGTATGTGGGTGGTTATCTTTTCTAGCTAAGCAATCTCAAGGTTTTCCTAATTAACCAGGAGGGACTAGCAATTTGACTGCCGCAGAGATAGCAGACACAGGCAGATAAGTTTCTGCTCACTTTGAAGTGGAAGAAATAGAACTCCAAGCTAAGGAGCTCATTTCTACCCCCGAATCCTGTTTTGGGACTGGTAACTAACCTAGCTAACCAGTTGGTTAGTCAGGCACTATATCAGGTTTAGTTCAGGCATGCCCAACTCCAGTCCTTAAGGGCCGCAAACAGACCAGGTTTTCAGGATATCCCTAACTTCAGCACAGCTGGCTTGTAAGGAATCGGGGGCCACGTCCCCTGTGACGTGACCCCTCCTTACTCACTACCAGTACTGCAGCTGCTGCTGCCTCTGCCCCTCATCGCTACCCCTGCCGGCGCGCTGCACTTCCTGCTACTCACGCCGCGGCCGCCATCTTGGATTCTCGCGCCGGCGTTACAGAGCGCGCATCTATCCCTGGCACTTGTAACACGCGTGCCATGCCTGCCTCCGCCCCCCGCTCAGCCCGGGAGTTCTTGCCACGCCTCCTGCACGCTCAGCTGAGCCCTGTTACTCCCAGCCTCTCAGGAGCAGCTCCTCGTCACGCCCCCATCCGGATTGGTGGATATCGCTTTAAATACCCTGATCTGTCACTTCCTCCTTGCTCTGCATAGCTCCTTGCTTCCTGTTTAGCCTGGAAACTGTGTCGTGCTCCTGTTTGTCTTTACCCCTACAGATTTGAACCAGCTTGTCTGACTTACCCCTCTGGCTCCCGACTTCGGCTTACCCATCACGATTCTTACCTCTCAGACCCTTGGACACAGAAACGGATTTGACTACGGAACTCTCTATACTCCTGAACTCGGCAAGTACAACGACTATTCTAAATCTTAATCCAGGCCTGGCCACGCTACAACCACATCCCGGACCCGCTCCCTCTGCTGTCGGTGTGTATATTCAACATCCCACCTCAGTACAGGGGACTGGCCTGGTCTGCGGGCTGCACAGCGTGACATGGCTCAATTAGTGGCTCAGTCATATCAAAATCCCGCAACAATCATAATAAAGCACTATTTTCACAAACCTTCAACTCTTCAGGCTCAGTGTGTCTTCTCCACCTGCCAACAGAAAGGCCAATGTGCTAACACAATCTTGTCCCTTATATACAGGAGGTTTGTTTATCTCAGATTCCTGCAATAATTTCTGCCATCCATGACATGTGTAGCCCAAGATGCAGGCTTTTCAGTTACATTTCAGGTATTTTTTTTAGGAACGTCAATTAAGTTTTTTTTCTGGGCATTTTGGGGGGTTTTTTTGTGGGGGATTTGTCCATCCAGTATTCAAGTTTCTTGCATTTTAATTCCATTAGGAAAAATCATTTTTGTGGAGGATATTTTTCTTGCCAAACCCAAGCTGAAATATGGGTGTACAGTATTATTGTATAGGGCCCACAGTCTTTTATTTTCTGTGTTAAGGGACAGGGTGATTGGAAATAAAAACAAAACTCTAAAAGAGCTGACTATATGCAAAACAGGCAAATGCAGTCAAAACACTTACAGTAATCAATGGGAGTTGTTGGGTAAAGTTTTTTCCATGTCCTATAAATTATTGAGCTGCTAATTTCGTCTGCGTGCCTGCAAGACATTCTAGCATCGGAATGACAGCTTTATCCATTAGAGTAAGCGTGGTGACAGCAGCAGAGTGAGTGCTAAGAACTACAGGGAGAAGAGGCCCATTTTCAGTTGCATTACTGACGAGCAGCGCTGGGACACATCAACATCTTAATCAATATGTGAGAGTCAATTACCGGGGGAAGCGCAAGCTTAAGCAGGATCTGATTATTAGGTTCATGTTCATTCCACCAAATGGCTTTGATCAATACTAAGCAGAATATCATATACAGTATACATAAGCATTATTGCACGGAAAGGGACATTGAAGTCAATGGGACAGTGTCGATTGCCACGATCACAGTTTAATGAATAAGCCCCTGAATGTCTTCCCTTTGTGCCTGCTCATTTTACACATGCTTTCTGTCATCACAAGTCTGTTTGACAGAATATACCGTGAAACAAGTTCTCTGGGAATTCAGATCATGGAACAAGGACAAAAGGCTGCTGTGAAAGGGAACACACGTTATTGACAGTAACCTTGTAAGGACACTTTATGTCAGGGGTGCCAAACTCACTTCATATGACAGGCTGATCAGATTTAATTGTACTTCATTCAGGCCATACATACCATAAATTATAAGTGCTTCCCTTCTCACCAGCTTCTTCCCCACATGCTACCCTCCTTACTTGCTTCTCCTTCACATGCCTCTCTACTCACCTGCTTCTCCTCTACATGTTCCCCCTTCTGTTACTCTTTTACTCTCTCACTCTCCCACTCTCCCACTTTCTTAAACCCCTTTCTCATCTCCCCTCTCTCACTCTTCTCTTCCTCTCACTCTCTTCCTCACACTCCCATTCTCACTCTCCTCCCCCCTTTCTCACTCTTCCCTCCTCTCTCTCTCTCCCCCTCTCACTATTACTCTCCACCTCACTATTACTCTTCCCCTTCGCTCTTACTCTCCCCCTCAGTCTTACTCTCCCCCTCTTTTTTTAACTATTTATTTTCACAGAAAGCCTAAGCACATTATAAAATATAACATACCCTCATTAACAGGGCTGGTGCCACATGTCCTTCCATACAACCATGTTGACCACACTGACCGCACTGACCACACCGCATCACCCCTACGTCTCCAGGTGCGGGGTGGACCTCAGTGGCTGGAACATCAGGCAGAAGTGAGGATGTAACTGGGTCACAGGCAGGGGTCCAGGGTAGGTAGCGAAGTTGGCGGGTCACGGGCAGAGGTCAGAGGAAAGCAGCGCAGAGGCATCAATGGGGTCACAGGTTGAGATGGGTGAATTTTTGGGGGCGGGTTTTGATCCTCAATGGATTGTCCGGTTCCATTGGTCCACGGATTTCAGCGGATCAAATCTCAAAAAGGGCGATTCGCATTTTGCAGATTTGTTTATATTATTTTTGCCCATACACTCCGAGGATTCCAAGATGCTGAATCCCCGGATTGGATTCTACAAATCCGTAAACAGATTATATCCAATGGCGGTTTTTGATGAATCCACGTGGATTAAAACTGACCAAATCCATTTGCGGATTTTACACTGTGAAATGGATTTTGTGAGGAAAATGTGAAAAAATCCGGGAAATTAATTTGAGCGGATTCGCCCATCTCAAGTCACAGACAGAGGTTGGAAGTCGGCAGTGAAGAGGCAGGAACAGGACAACAACACAGGGACAGGACTGGAACACAAGAATAGGACTGGCTCATGGGAACAGGACTGGGGCACGGGAACAGGACTGGGATGCAGGAACAGGCTGGGATGCGGGAATAGCACTGGGGCACAGGAATAGGGCTGGGACATGGAACAGAACTGGGAGAAGGAACATAACTGGGACAAGCCAATTACAGGCAATACCTTTAATCAAGAATAATGACTCCAATGTGATACAAGCACAGAGAACAGGTCAGGAAACAGGGCACAGCAGAAAAGACTCAGAGCAAATAAAACAACGGCAAAGATAAAATAGAAACAGGAAACTATAAAGGCAGGAAAAAGACGGAAGATAGGACACTAATAGAACCAAGAGGAAATAGCAGAGGGAAATCCCAGAGAAGACAGGAGCAGCAGCACACCTGGTGGGCAAGCAAGGGAACTTTGAATAGAGTGAAAGATTAGATAGATATGTCAGTGTTGTTCCTGACACATAGTCTGCCCAATAAAGAGATGCATTAAATCAACTCCAATACATAGGTTACAATACATTACAATATGCATACTGTAGCTATCTCAATGCCCACAGTGTTGATTCTGGTACTAAGAATGCTTGTGGAGAGCAATCAGAGGAAATTGAAGTTACTTGATGCACTCAGGTGTAGTAGGTATTATTTCCCCTGCTGGTGTGTTAATCGTGGGATATTCTGTGATACTCCTGCATTATCACTGCTTTTGAATTCTATGGTAATTATAATTTAACTCAATAGTCTGCATTATCAGTAATTCAAATAAAGCTTGCTACATCTGTATTATAATTATACTGTATCTATTGTTTTTTTGTGTGTTCTGCTATAACTGTTCTGAACCTTTTATGCATCTTTTAAACTGGATCAAGCTTAATATTAATACAGAATGCATTTTACAAATCAACTACTGTATTAACATTTTGCAAATTCAAAGCAGACACTAACATCGGAATACAACAGCAACTGCAATGGTGCAGATTGCAGCAAAGTAGATCCTTGCACAGAGGATGATTTATAAAATCTGAATTTTATTTAACCTGATTAAAACATAGTTGGGTGATTCACAAACACACCCCTACACGTGTTTCTCCTCGCACTTCAGGGTGTGGTGTCATAAGAGCCCTAAAGAGGGAATAACCTTTCAGTTGCACTTTGCAATATGTTATTGGAGTCTTAATAGTACATAGAACCAGTAATCGTCAGTTGACGTCTGTCTAGTTATATTTTATTGACATTGGTATCAGGGCCAGTTGTCTACTGTACATTTGATAACTGATCTAACACATTGCTCCATAAAATGCGAAACCCTGCTCAGCAAGTAGTCTAAATATAAATAAGTGAAGGGCGGGGGTACTGTAAGTGCTTCTACGGGATAAAGTAATAAATGTAAACCCAAGAAAAAGAACCCGGCTGGGAGAGAACTCTAGTACCCGTAGGAAGAGTGTATGTATAATGTATCAATTAAGAATATAATTTTATTAATGATAATATTAAAATAAAGGTGGTATATAGAAGAACGACGAATAAAATATATAAAATGAAATAGTTGCCAGGGTCTGATACGTGTCAGAATGAACTGACTATAGTTATGCTTGGGGGTTAAATACCCTCAGAGGATGCAGCCAATGACTTAGCAAACACATCATCTCTCATTTAGACTAAATGCTAATATAGTGTGACGGTTCAGGGGATTCCTTCCCCTTCTTTCTCTCCCTCTGTCCCATCTCCTTGCAATCCCTCTATCCTGTCCCACTCCTGTCCTGTTCTGTCTACCTCTCTCTCTACCCCCCTGCCTCAGCGCATGCCCCGCAGGTCTCGTGCGCCCATGCGGTCCCCGAGCCCCTGCAATGACGCTCCCTGCTCCCAGACACCCGCTATGCCCGCGGCCAGTGCCTCACCTTCCCTGGTGACTCCATCCGCTCCTCTGCCTTACTCCATCGGGGTACCCGCGGCACGGTGCTCCACACGCCTGGTGACGCGGCCTGTGCGCGCGCTCCCTCAGCTTGCAGAGGGCACGCGCACACGCTCCTCATCTGGGTCCTGTCGCCCTTCCGGTTCCTCCTCCCGGTGCCTGCGTGCCATCTCCCTTTCGCAGCCTGTGCGCGCGCACCCTCAGCTTACATAGGGCGCGTGCACACACTCCTCTTATCGGGCCTGCCACGTTCCTGACTCCTCCTCCCAGTCCCTACAGGCCATTCCCCTGACTGCCCCTTCTGTCTCCTCCTCTTCTCTCCCTGACCTATCCCGGTTGTCTCCCACTTCTCTCTCTGCTCCTCCCTCTCTCCTATTGGTGTGTCTCCCTTTATAATCCCTGTCTGTCCTCTCTATCGTCGCTCTGCATAGTTCCTGTTTCCCTGTGTGTGCTGACCTATGCTGTGCTCCCTCTGTGTCCCTGCTGTATTCTGATCCTGTATTTACTTTGGATTTCCCTGGCTTTGACCACTGCTTGTCCTGGACTACCCTGCTCTCTGTACCCCTTGAACCTTGCTACGAACTCTACCTTGCTGACCTCTGGAATCCTTGGACCTGGCTTTATACTCTGACAACTCTACTCTCTGGACCCCTGGACATTGGCACACGGATACGACCATTCTTACGCTTACACCAACAGACGTGTCAAGCATCGTTGCAAGATGTTGTAGTATCTCTACAGGCCCAGCAATGCTAAACCACACTCCAGGCTTGATCCCACTGCTGTGGGTGTGTGGTGTAATGCCGTTCCCACCTCAGTACTGGGGTCTTGCCAGGTCTGCGGGCATACAGGCGTGACATTATGCAGAGCCCAACAAACGCAGACCCCCCTGAGGTGGTTACAAGTATTTCCATAGAGGCCTTACAATTTGTCAGTAACTAGCTGTCTACAGTCTCCCAGCAATTGGCCAAGTTTTCCCTTCAGGAGAGTCCCATGGCTCCTACGCCACCAGTGGCTACAACCTACGCCAACCCTGGGCCTCGGATTCAATCTCCGAATCGCTACGATGGGGACCCCCTCGCCTGCCGCGGTTTCTTAATCCAATTTGAGGTGCAGTTTGCGAAGTCCCCTTCCCTGTTTCCTACTGGTCATGCTAAAGTAGCTTATGTATACGCCTTGCTCACCGGAGACGCTCTCGCTTGGGCCTCCTCCCTATGGGAGCGCAAAAGCGAAGTAACGCAAGATTACTCTCTCTTCAGACGTGAATTTCAACTTGTGTTTGATACTCCTGCATGGCGCTAGACAGCCGCCTTCTCTCTTTTTCACATTTCACAGGCCCAAAGATCGGTTGCCAAATACGCCATCGAATTCCGTACGCTGGCCTCTGAAGTCCAATGGAATGAGGAGGCACTCACCGCCGCATATTGGCACGGACTCTCAGATACGTTGAAAGATGACCTAGCTACTCATGCCTGGCCTTCTTCCCTGGAGGAGTTGATCACCCTGAGCGTACGCATGGATCAGCGTATTCAGGAGCGACGGCACGAAAGGCACTGTTCTCGTTCTCCTTCTTCTGTTGTTTCTCAAAGGTCGCCTACTACACCTCTCCTGGCACTGGAATCGCCAGAACCGATGCAGGTCGACAGTCTGCAACTTTGGGCAACAGAGAGAGCGCGGCATCGCCTGAATAGACTTTGCTTCTACTGTGCTTCTCCGGAACATCGTCTCCAGAATTGTCCCCTGAAGCCGGGAAACGGGCACACCCAGTAAAGGTAGAGGGGCTTCTACTGGGTACTGTCTCTCCTTGCCCCTCTCCTCCCGAAGCTCTCCCAAAGAAGTTTCTGCATCCTGTCACGTTGGAGGGTCCGAACCTTTTTCTGAAGGTTGAAGCTTTCGTCGATTCAGGATCGGGTGGTAATTTCCTGGACCAGAAGTTCACGTCAGAGAATCAAATCCCCATGGTCAGAAGGAAGACCCCCTTGGCCTCGAGGCCGTCGATGGCCGACCACTCCAGCCAGCATTTATCATTTGGGAGTCTCTTCCTCTTACATTGACCTTGGCTGATGGTCATAAGGAGGTAATCATCTTCGATATTTTTCAATCTCCCACAGTGCAAATTATTTTGGGATTGCCTTGGCTTCAACTCCACAATCCGCGCATTGACTGGTCCGGTACTCTGCCTCTCCAGTGACCCTCGTCCGCAGATGCTGTTCCTGCGGAGTCTCCTGTTGCGGTGCTTGACGGCCTGGATTCCGTTTCTTCCAATCTATTGACCCTGCCTATCGTGTACCATGAGTACCTGGATGTGTTTAACAAAGTACAAGCGGAGGTTCTTCCTCCCCATTGTCCGTACGATTGTCCTATCGATCTAATTCCTGGGACCATCCTGCCAAAGTCTAAATCATATCCACTCTCCGTCCCGGAGACCGAGGCCATGACGTCCTACAGGCTTTCTCCCTTCAGTGTTCCAGCATGTCTTTCTCTGGTGCAATCAGGAAGAAGAACCATGAACAACTCTAGTCTGTGTTTTTCAAGCCCCTTAACGAGGCAGCTGGGACCTTCTTAATTAACCAAGCCTTTTCAAAGCTGTAATTAACCTGGTCACTGCTGGACCGCAGACCTATACATAGGTCTCCCAGATATACTGAATTCACCCTGTCACAACGATATTATAGTTTATTACATGAATGTCATGACATATTACCAGATGTATCACTTTATGTGTTTCAGACATTTATATGATCCATATATATCTTGTCTGACAAGTAACTTTTTGGAATGAAAGGGTTAAGTCTTATACTCAGTACAATCCTTTGGGTACCACTTTAGACCAGCCCTATTTGCATGTAGGCTATTTCCAGAAATAACGCTATGATCATCATGTCTGGATGTGATTAACGGCAACGTTATTTCCATGCGCTGACATTAACTGAGGTTTGTGGCTATGCAATGTTTTGCTAATGGATTATTAGCATATGATTTGCATAGGAGTAAGGCAGACGTCAGTTAAAAGTATATTTCTCTGGTTAACTCGAGACCATCTAATCACCACTGTGGATATGTGTTCAATATATTAAATTGGATCTACGCCTACTGTAAGTCAATATCGGACCTCCGTGGATCTGGGCATTAGTGGACTTTTTTATGCTAAATTACGTGCATATGTGCTGCATGTTACTTTTGTACAATGACAAAGCTGAATAGCTGGGTGTAGCAGTAGTAGTAACCCCTTTCACATACACACGTGCACAAGGGACGCGTGTACATGACACCTCACAACAATGCAACATTATCCTTGCTACATCATGGCACACCTCCCCCCTCCCCTTTTAAAATGGATAGGATTTGTGGCCAAAAAGTAAATCTCATTGTCCACACAAACAGTCCCATGATATGATAATTAGCAAGCCAAAGATTAGTCATACAGTAAAAACATTAAAAAAAAGGGGCAAGAAAGAGGGACCTCAGGCAATACCTGTGAAACCGAATGAGCCAAAGAACAAGTTGAATAGTACGGCTGATGTGTAAGCTCCTTTCTGACCATACCTACAATGCCGCTTCATCACAGTACACCAGAAAAAAACTACCCCTTCAGAAAAGGGCTGGGTGGATGGCCAAGTACAATTAGTGCATAGAAGCACTATAAACAGGGCTCCCTATTCGGCGCACCATACTACAAATGATGAATGATTAGTAATTTAAAACATAACATTTAATGTTCATTAACTAAAAAAGAATTGATCACTTAGGAAAGCAAATAAAACACCAGTTCTAGGTATTTAATATATAAACTTGTCTGGTCGTATCATCAATTGAAAGGTAACCTCTTGTTACAGATAAATTAATCCATGGTGTATATTTACTCCAGGTGGTTAAAGGTCAATTTAAAACCAGAGACAGAACATGAAACACAGACAGAGCTCAGTGCTACATCCATTAACCCAGATACACGGTACAGTGCCGATATATATGTCTATAAAGATATCTTTTGAATAAAATGGTCTTTTAGTTTAACCCTTTGGCCAAAGTGTTGTAAGCCCTTGAGCCCCTCCAAGGCAGACCACATCTCAAGGGTCCTAACACTAAAATACATTCTTAATAACCTGTATATTGCCAGGAAGGTAAAAGGTAAACCAAGGATTGTCCTGGATTAATAATTTACTTAGATATACTCCATTTATGGTATCTGATTTAAACAATCTGTTGTTGTTTAAAGATCTTGATAAACCCCAAATTCGCTTATAATGAAAGAACAACAGGTACATTCTTATTGCAGACCATATAGACCAAAGCAGAAACAGCATCTGTTCAGTAAATCATCAGTTTAACTTACTTTAGTAACTTATTTGCAACAATTGTTGGTAGCTTTTCACTGCATACACAATATCTATTTAACTTTGATGTTTTTAACACAATTTCCTAGCAACAAAGTATAAAGCCTTTCAACATAAAAATGGGTATCAAGACTTATCCAAACTGCTTTACTGTATATACAAAAATTCACTTGAGTGATCCTCAGCAAAATTATTATCAGGTAAAGAATAGAGTTTGATAGATCCAATGCCCACAGCTAAACACTCCAAAAGATATACATCTTTGGTATACAGCACTATATCATAAAGGTCCTGTGTACTTAGCCCTGCAAAAATGCCACGTTTAAGGCATATCTTTTTTAATTACTGCAAAACTAAAGATTGTTTTATGAACACAGAACTCCCTAAAGCTGCATTCTGGAGCAAATCTTTCTCCTGCTTATGTTCACTCGTGAAAAATAAAGCAAAGATAATTGTAGTTCTTATATAACACTTTGACATCAATACAGGTATACTTGTATCAGTTTTTCTAGGATGCCATGTTTAGGATATATCATTGCGTATATATCACTAGAAACCACCAAGCAAAAATCACTGGCAGAGATCAATGTATCAGAGAGGTACCCTTCATAATATAAAAGTTAAAAGAGCATATTACTCCGTGAGGCAGCTCTACTGCTAAGTTCAGCATACCAAGTTACTGCTAAACAAGGCAAACCTGCTTAATCATATGCGGGAGTCAGTCTCTGGTTGCTGTTACCTCAACCTTGTTGGCAGCCGGTTTAGCCCATGTTGAGCTCTCTGCTTCTACACCGCTGCTGCACTGCCTCACGGAACGCTTTACCCAATCATTCATCATTTGCACTGTGGTGCGCCGAATAGGGAGCCCTGTTTATAGTGCTTCTATGCACTAACTGTTCACTGTACGTATTTCTCCTAGGCAGCACTAAGGGGGTATGCACTAAGCTCAATGGCTTTGCGTTCTGATGTTCCAAAAAAGCAGGTTCATTAAAAAGTGAGGCCGGGGTCACGATTCACTAAGGCCTTGAGCCCATTTTTTAACGTACCTGCTCAAAATATCTCAAAACAGCCACAGCGTATGTGTTGCTTTTCCCCCCCTGCCAGCGTTCTTAACCTTTACGTACGCTAGCTGATAGAAAAAAAAGCCGCATGTAACATTTGCATGGAGATTCTGTATCTCCATGCAAGACTGTTACAGGCGACCGTACACTAAATAAATACATTTTAATAATAGTGTACATGAGTATAGGGGTCTCAGGACCTGAACCGCATTGGTTTCAGGTCCGAGGACCACCTACTTCAGGAGATACAGGCCCCGTTATGGGGTGGGTGCCAGTATCCCCTGCACTTTAAAGCTCCCGCGTCACGTGACCAGGACATTTAAATTCTGCAGAGGGATACCGGCACCCCATAAAGGGGCCTGTATCTCCTGAAGTAGGGGGTCCCCAAGGATGAAACTAATGCGGTTCAGCTCAGGAGACCCCATGCACATCTACACTAGTATTAAAACACACATAACAATAAATAATAATTCCTTACCGTAGCGGCTATCCGCAATGGTAATGAAACTGCATTAAATACATTTTAATAATAGTGTGCGGGAGCAGGGGGTCCCCTAAGCTTAACCGCATTGATTTCTGCCTCAGAAACCCCCTGCTTCCCGAGTTACAGCCCCGGTATGGGGCATCAGGTGCCAGTGTCGCCACCATCTTTATAGCGTCCAAAACACGACGTGGGCTCTATAAAGATGGCGGCGACACTGGCACCGATGCCCCAAACCGGGGCCTGTAACTCGGGAAGCAGGGGGTCCCTGAGGCAGAAATCAATGCGGTTCAGCTCAGGGGACCCCCTGCTCCTGCACACTATTAATAAAAATACATTAAAGCAGCTTCATTACCTTAGTGGCTATCCGCTAAGGCAATGAAGGGGTTAAGGCACATTAGCATGTTTATTGGGGACAATTGCCCCCAATAAACATAGCAATATACAACACACATCCCCCCTGCCCCCTAACACATACAGTACTGTAATAGTCAAAAAAACTATTATGCACATATGGATAATAATGCATTTGCCCATTTTAAATACATATAAATTACAATTAATACAGTTAATATATATTACACTTACCTTTTACAGGCACCCACGATGAAGGTCGTCTTCAACCTCATCTTCATCCTGCCCATGTCCCTCCGGTGCTGCAAAACATACACAAGAATAAAAACAGCCAATGTAATGTCCCCTAACCCCTTAATCACCATAGTGGTTATTAACCGCTACAGTCATTAAGGGGTTAACCCACCCTCACCCACCACTCGGGAGGCCTACATACCCTCCCCCACTACCCCCCCACCCCGGGAGGCCTAACCACCCTCACCCACTACCCAGCCGGGAGGCCTACCCACATACCCTTGGGGCCAATACCCCCTTCCCCCACCCCCAGTACCCACAATAAAAACAATACACAGCCCCACAATAAACATCATTCTATTTATTAAATACATAACCTGTGCCCCCCCATAAATACATGATTTATTATTTTACATACAGTGTTAATACCCCAGGCCCACGGGAGTCCCCGGTGGGCCTGACGGGTCACCTCACAGACCTACAGGTGACAACCATCATGTTTCACACAGGGTCTGGAGGCCTGTTGGTGGTTCCCGCCAGGCGCCATGGTCCACCAGGTGGTCTCCGCGTGTCACCGTGTGCCACAATGGGGTCTCCACGGTAGGCCCGCGGATGTCTGGGGGGCCCGGGGTCATACCCACAGGTGTCTGAGGGGCCTCGGGTGGTTTCCACCGGGGTCTGGGGACCCACGGGTGTTCCCTATGGGTCCGCAGTGCCCCCACAGATGTGGGGCCACCGGTTCTTCCCCGCAGGTGTCCCCCGTGGACCCGGCAGCCTGGTACCCGTGAGAAGCCAGAGGATACCGCAGGTGGTCTCCAGAGGTCCCCCGCATACCAAAAGGAACCAACCCTGTATGTAAAAAAAATAAACCGGACCTATACATTAAATACATCAGTCTCCCTTCCCCCCCCAACACATACAGTACAATAATGTGCAAAATAACTATTATCCAGATATGGATAATAGATTATTTGCCCATTATGAAACACATAAAACATGCATAAATCAAAACATGAATTCTTAATCTTAAAATCACCACATTGCATGTTACAATAAACCCAGCAGCAATTGTAAATATAAAACAACAAACCAGCAGCTACACAAATGTATATGAAATTTCACACAATTACATTGAGTGTGTACATGATGCAATTAATCTGTGCATCATGTAACACTATGCAAAATATATGTAACATTAAAATACCCAAATGAACAATGTCCCCTAACCACCAATGCCATCATGAAAATCAAATAGAAACTAAGCAACATCAATACAATTACCATCAATCAATTAATACATTTCCTAAACCAATTACAATACAATACAAATCAATTATACAATTCCCTATTCAATTCCTAAAGCAAAACCATTGCCAAAAGAATTCTAATTGAAATTAACCACCATCATTCTAATCTAACTTCCAGAAAGAAGCCATTAAAAATAACCTGTAACTAAATACAAATTACATTATTCACACTAATGTCTAAATAAAGCTGATAAATACATTAGCCATACATGAAAAAAACATAAACATTAGCAAAACAATCAATTATTATCCCTGTATGTCTATCCATATAGATAGATATACATAACATACAGGGGCAATAATAGAGCATAAAAAACAATACATTTACATCCAAAAATCACATAGAATACACCCATTCAGTGTCCGTGAATGTATGTATATCCATAGGTACATAGATACATTCAGGGGCATTACATGGGAATGAAAAATTAAAAGACATGAATCAAAAAGCAAAAAAACCTGTAAAAGTAAAAATAATACACTTTTCTTTTGTTTACTTACCATTAGATGCCCATTCACCGAAATCCAGGCAACCCGGAAGCACTGGAACCAATCCACAGGTAACCATAAAAAAATAAACCCTTACAATCCATAACGGTGTCTTCTTCTATCTGTAATCCTTCCCGTCAGTCTTGGGGTCTTCTTTTCTTCTTTGGGGTCTTCTCCGTCTTCTTCCGTCTTCTTCTGCCACGCCCTTCTTTTCTTCTTAGGAGGGGAGGTGCTCCCTCCTCGGCGTCTGGCTTCAAAATGAGGCAACATAGGCTTTTATAGGCCTATGACATCACATTTTGGTCAAATGTTTCCCACGGTCCTGATTGGGCCGTGAAAAACATGTGAATTGTAAAAAAAAAAAAAAAAATTATGACGTCATTTAAAGGCAATGACGCCAGCCAATCAGAATGGCTGAGTTTCAATTGCCTTTAAGATGATGTCATCAAAACAAAGATGGCTGGCGACACATAGTACGGTAGCCAATCAGGGCGTGGGAACTCCATCCCAACTCTGATTGGCTCAAGTAGACCATGTGACAGAGGCTTTGCTTCAGCAAATCAGAATTTTTTTACAATTCACATGTTTTTCACGGCCCAATCAGGACCGTGGGAAACATTTGACCAAAATGTGACGTCATAGGCCTATAAAAGCCTATGTCGCTTCATTTTGCAGCCAGACGCCGAGGAGGGAGCACCTCCCCTCCTAAGAAGAAAAGAAGGGCGTGGCAGAAGAAGATGGAAGAAGACGGAAGAAGACGGAGACGACCCCAAGGAAGAAAAGAAGACAGCAAGATTGACGGGAAGGATTACAAATAGAAGAAAGAAGACACTGTTATGGATTGTAAGGGTTTATTTTTTTATGGTTACCTGTGGATTGGTTCCAGTGCTTCCGGGTCACCTGGATTTCGGTGAGTGGGCATCTCATGGTAAGTAAACAAAAGAAAAGTGTATTATTTTTACTTTTACAGGTTTTTTTGCTTTTTGATTCATGTCTTTTATTTTTTCAGTCCCATTTAATGCCCGTGAATTTATCTATGTACCTATGTATATAAATACATTCACGGACACTGAATGGGTGTATTCTATGTGATTTTTGGATGTAAATGCATTGTTTTTTATGCTCTATTATTGCCCCTGTATGTTATGTATATCTATCTATATGGATAGACATACAGGGATAATAATTGATTGTTTTGCTAATGTTTATGTTCTTTTCATGTATGGCTAATGTATTTATCAGCTTTATTTAGACATTAGTGTGAATAATGTAATTTGTATTTAGTTACAGGTTATTTTTAATGGCTTCTTTCTGGTAGTTAGATTGGAATGATGGTGGTTACTTTCAATTAGAATTATTTTGGCAATGGTCTTGCTTTAGGAATTGAATAGGGAATTGTATAATTGATTTGTATTGTATTGTAATTGGTTTAGGAAATAGATTAATTGATTGATGGTAATTGTATTGATGTTGCTTAGTTTCTATTTGATTTTCATGATGGTATTGGTGGTTAGGGGACATTGTTCATAGTGTATTTTATTGTTACATATATTTTGCATAGTGTTACATGATGCACAGATTAATTGCATCATGTACACACTCAATGTAATTGTGTGAAATTTCATATACATTTGTGTAGCTGCTGGTTTGTTGTTTTATATTTACAATTGCTGCTGGGTTTATTGTAACATGCAATGGGGTGATTTTAAGATTAAGAATTCATGTTTTGATTTATGCATGTTTTATGTGTTTCATAATGGGCAAAATCTATTATCCATATCTGGATAATAGTTATTTTGCACATTACTGTACTGTATGTTTGTGGGGGGGGGATTGATGTATTTAATGTATAGGTCCGGTTTATTTTTTTAACATACAGGGTTGGTTCCTTTTGGTTTGCGGGGGACCTCTGGAGACCACCTGCGGTATACTCGGGCTTCTCACGGGTACCAGGCTGCCGGGTCCATGGGGGACACCTGCGGGGAAGAACCGGTGCCCCCACATCTGTGGGGGCACCGTGGACCCGTAGGGACCACCCGTGGGTCCCTAGGCCCCCGTGGGAACCACCCGAGGCCCCTTAGACACCTGTGATTCTGACCCGGGGCCCCACAGACATCCGTGGGCCTACCGTGGAGACCCCATTGTGGCCCACGGTGACCCGCGGAGACCACCTGGTGGACCATGGTGCCTGGCGGGAACCACCAACAGGCCTCCAGACCCTATGTGAAACATGATGCTGGTCACCTGTAGGTCTGTGAGGTGACCCGTCAGGCCCATCGAGGACTCCCGTGGGCCTGGGGTATTAACCCTGTATGTAAAATAATAAATCAAGTATTTATGTGGGGGCACAGGGGGTGGGTTATGTATTTAATAGAATGATGTTTATTGTGGGACTGTGTATTGTTTTTATTGTCGGTACTGGGGGTGGGGGAAGGCGGTATTGTCCCCAAGGGTATGTGTGTAGGCCTCCCAGCTGGATAGTGGGTGAGGGTGGTTAGGCCTCACGGGGTGGGGGGTTAGTGGGGGAGGGTATGTAGGCCTTACCGAGTGGTGGGTGAGGGTGGGTTAACCCCTTAATGACTGTAGCGGTTAATAACCGCTAAGGTGATTAAGGGGTTAGGGGACATTAC
The DNA here is from genome assembly GCF_040206685.1 of Ascaphus truei. NCBI lineage: Eukaryota > Metazoa > Chordata > Amphibia > Anura > Ascaphidae > Ascaphus > Ascaphus truei. The sequence goes on along the minus strand of NC_134483.1, from coordinate 130,206,921 downwards.
ATTGGCTGTTTTTATTCTTGTGTATGTTTTGCAGCATCGGATGGGGCATGGGCAGGATGAAGATGAGGATGAAGACGGCCTTCATCTTGGGTGCCTGTAAAAGGTAGGTGTAATATGTGTAACGGGTTTTGTGAACCGGCCTGACCCACCCAATCTCATATTGGCCCCTGTGGTCTAACCAGTCCCCATTACAGTGTGATTGTGTCTGGTGGTGCACCTGTTGGCTACAGGACTCCTGAGTCTCCCGCATGATGGTGTGTGGGGATGACCCGTCCAGACAGGCAGCTGAGGTAGTGTGCTGAGTCCTACCTATATCCAGTGCAGCGCCTCCACCTCATCAGGATCCCAGCATGAGCTTGTGGATGGTCCTGGTGAGGAACTCCTCTGTGGTGCGGCCCCCTGTGCAATCACTTCACTCTTACACACGAGGGTTTCTGTTATCAGCATCATCTTTATTGCACCGTGGGCAAGCTGCCCTCCACAATGGGGTGTATTTAGCCCTCCATTGTTCAGCTGCTTCCCTCTGAAAGGTATCTCTTCCCTTAATTGGTGGGTTCCCCTATCTCCCCTTCAGGGAGATAGTCCCTGTGCCAGGTCCCTGGTCACAGTCTTATAAGCAGTCTCCTCCCAAGCCTGCACTCAGACTTGCTCCTTGTCTCATAGCTCTTACATCAGCCACCAACAGCTTTTCTCTGTCTGCTTTGTGCTGCCAGACTCACAGCTCTGCATCAGACTACTGCAACAATGTTGCAGACCTCCATGTGCCTCTTACTGAACAGAGCAGCACAGCAACAGGAACTCCTCCTCTAACAACTAACTTTTGGAACAGTGCTGTGCCTTATGTGTCCTAGGAACAGGCACATCTCTGATGTCACTAACCGTGGACACACAGCATGTTGTCACTTCCTATGGGACATATGACACCTCACCAGGGTGTGAGGGCAAACCTCCATGATTACTGCTGGCATGCCCATAACTTACCAGGCCTTACTATCAGCAGGAGAGATGACTGCAGCCATTTTACAGCATGGTTACATATGTTTTTACTGTATTTATTGAAAGTTATATGTATTTAAAATGGGCAAATGCATTATTATCCATATGTGGATAATAGTAATTTTGCCCATTACTGTACTGTATGTGTGAGGGGTGTGTGTTTAGTTCTAAATATTGTTTATTATTTTTGGAGGCGCAACATTGGTACCGCAGGCCCACGGGTACCCCGGGACTCCCGCGGGGACCCCGGGACAGCCGCGGGGACCCCGGGATGGCAGCAGGGACCCCTGCACTCCCGCGGGACCCCCGCTTGGTGAGCCGGGGACCCCGGACCCCCACGGGGTCAGCCGGGGACACCCGTTTGACCCCCAGGTATCCCTCGGGGACCCCCGCGGGGTCAGCCAGGGACACCTGCCGGCCTGTTGTATGGATTTTGCGCATGCAAAAATGTAAAGCAATAATTTTTTCTAAGTCCAGCTTTTTTTGCGTCTACCTTGAGCTGACGTGTTCTGATCAACGCAACTTTCACGTATGCTAAGGTTGCGTTGCTTAGTGCATCCCGCTAAAGGGCAGAATTTAACACAAACAGGGTAACGAACGAGCAAAGTTGGACTTAGAAAAAATTCCTGAAAAAAGTCAGTTTTAGAGCGCAAAGTGCCTGTTTGCATTGCTTAGTGCATCGTGTTCAGCGTAACATCACGTTCTAAGAGCACTTTGCGCTCTAAAAGTGACTTAACGGAGCTTAGTGCATAACCCCCATAGTCCTTATAGGACAGGTTTGAGCGGGGTTATCGTTTATTCATTATATTTGGATGGCCAAGTAGTCAACCACAGGCATGGTACTAAAAAGGGGAATGTTGGATGTACAATAAGAGGTAGTACAGCAAGGGTGGCTAGCTGTAGGTTTAAGCACATGCACATTGCTGGGGGGAGTACTCAGCAAGAGCGCATACAGCTAAACACATGCAGGGTTTTATGGGAGGGGCATTGTACAGTCAGCGAGGTTGGAATGGAGGGGCTTGATTTACCATTGACTCTGGCTGAGCTCTCTGAATCCCTCAGTTTCATGTCCCGACGAAATGTGCCAGAGCTAGACGGACTAACTGTTGAATTCTTCCAGTTTTTCTGGGAGACACTGGGATCTGATTTCACTGAGGTCCTTGCAGAAGTCCTCAAGACCGGTGTCGGTGGGCAGTACTGTCTCTGCTGCCGAAGAATAGTGATTTCTGACAAAATCTCTAACTGGTGATCAGTCCCGCTGCTCAGCATGGACTATAAGATCATAATAAAAGCACTCTTGCTGAGGCTTAAGTCCATGCTGGCAGAGGTGATTAACCCTGACCAGTCCAATATGGCCTGGACTGGACCATTCATGATCATTTCTTTCTGGTCTGGTCAATCACTTGCCTTCCTGTCCTTAGATCAGGAGAAAGCATTTGACAGGGTGGATGACCGATACCTCATACAGACCCTGCAGACATTCGGCTGTAGCCCACAATTTGTGGCCTTTCTCCAGATACTGTACACCTCTGCAGAGTGTCTGTGAAGATGAATTGGTCCCTGATAGCACCGGGTAGAGGAGTACATCAAGGATGCCCCCTATCCAGGCAACTGTACGCACTGGCCATCAAGCCCTTCCTCGGCCTACTGAGGAAGAAGCTCACAGAGCTGGTGCTGTGGGAGCCCAAAATGCAGGTAGTCCTGAGCATATGCGGATGATGTGCACCTCGTGGCCCTGGACCTAGTTGATCTGGAGCGGACACAAGTGTGCCAAGAGGTCTATACAGCGGCCTCTCCAGCTTGGATCAACTAATCCAAGTGTTCCAGTCTTTAGGTAAGTCCCTTACAGGTAGATTCCTTGCCCTCCACATTTTGTAATATCTCATGAGGGAGTGATACTCTAAAGCAGGCCTGCACAACTCGTAAAGTGAGAAGGGCCGAACTGCTCCAAGGGAAAAAAATTTTGGCCGCACGGGTAAAATCATCACCATCACCATCATCATCATCATCTCTCCTCCAGCACCTCATCATCATCATATTTCCCCAAGAACCCCTCACTATCAACCTTTGCGATACTCCCCATCTATCTCTCATAACCCCATCTCTCCCCCTCACCCACACACATAATACTCCCCCTCCACATCAAACACACAATGCCCCCCTGCACAGCGCACACATCACACCCCCCCTTGCACCTCAAATCACCCCCCTTGCACCTCACATCACTCTCCCTCCTTGCACCTCAAATCACCCACCCTTGTACCTCAAATCACCCCCCATGCACCTCAAATCACCCCCCATACACCTCCAATCACCCCCCTGCACCTCCAATGACCCCCCCTGCACCTCAAATCACCCCCCCTTGTACCTCAAATCACCCCCCGTGCACCTCAAATCACACCCCATTCACCTCCAATGACCCTCCCCTGCACCTCAAATTACCCCCCTTGCACCTCAAATCACCCCCCCTGCCCCTCCCATCACCCTCCCCCCTGCACCTCCCATCACCCTGCCCCCTGCACCTCCCATCACCCATTACCCTCTCCCCCCATGCACCTCACATCACCCACAGGGCCGTCAACAGAAATCATGGGGCCCGGGACAAATGAAAGGAGCAGGGCCCCCCCCGAACCCATAGCGCACCTACCCCGAAAAAATATCTTTTAGCGCGCAACTTTTACTTTACTGTTTTCTTATTGTGATACAGAAAAAAACATTACAATGCAACCTGTTTAATTTTTATATTTTCAACAAAAGACATGTGACTGCCTGCCTGGGTGGGTGGGTGAGTGGGTGGGTGAATGACAGTGACTGGGTGGGTGAATGACAGTTGGGTGAATGGCGGTGGGTGGGTGAATGGCGGTGGGTGGATGACAGTGACTCATCTCTTCCACTCCCCGCACCTCCCCCTCCTCATCTCTTCCACTCCCGCACCTCCCGCCCCTCATCTCTTCCACTCCCCGCACCTCCCCCTCCTCATCTCTTCCACTCCCCGCACCTCCCCCTCCTCATCTCTTCCACTCCCCGCACCTCCCCCTCCTCATCTCTTCCACTCCCCGCACCTCCCCCTCCTCATCTCTTCCACTCCCCGCACCTCCCCCTCCTCATCTCTTCCACTCCCCGCACCTCCCCCTCCTCATCTCTTCCACTCCCCGCACCTCCCTCTCCTCATCTCATCCACTCCCCGCATCTCCCCCCTCTCTCTCCCTTCTGCCTCTTCTCTCTCTCTCCCTTCTACCCCCTCTCTCTCCCTTCTGCCCCCCTCTCTCCCTTCTGCCCCCCTCTCTCCGTTCTGCACCCCTCTCTCCCTTCTGCCCCCCCTCTCCCTTCTGCCCCCCCTCTCTCCCTTCTCCACCCCCTCTCCCTTCTCCACCCCCTCTCCCTTCTCCACCCCCTCTCCCTTCTCCACCCCCTCTCTCCCTTCTCCCCCCCTCTCTCCCTTCTCCTTCCCCTCTCCCTTCCCCCCCCCCTCTCTCTCCCTTCTCCCTCCCTTCTCCCCTCCTCTCTCTCCCTTCTCCCCCTCTCTCTCCCTTCTGCCCCCTCTCTCCCTTCTCCCCCCTCTCTCCCTTCTGCCCCCTCTCTCTCCCTTCTGCCCCCTCTCTCTCCCTTCTCCCTCCCTCTCTCTCCCTTCTCCCCCCTCTCTCCCTTCTCCCCCTCTCTCTCCCTTCTCCCCCTTCTCTCTCCCTTCTCCCCCTTCTGCCTCCTCTCTCTCCCCCTTCTCCCCCCCTTCTCCCCCCCTGCCTCCTCTCTCTCCCCCTTCTCCCCCCACCACACCACTCTGTTTGCCCCACCCCACAGCAGACCATTTGCCCCCCCCCCCACCACCAGCCCGTTTTTCACTACCACCCCCCAGCCCGTTTTTCACTCCCACCCACCCCCAGCCCGTTTTTCACTCCCACCCACCCCCAGCCCCTTTTTCACAAGCCAGCCCGTTTTGCTCTGTATCCCCAATTTCGGATTATTTTATACTCACCCTCCTTATTTGGTACATTTTTATTTTTATTTACAGTGCACGGATTGCTGGTTTTTGTTTATATTTGTTTATCTAGCTGTCTTTCTCATTTACATGAGAATATCGTTCATCTGATTGGCCGGCTTGGCTCCTCCTCCCCATCTGGAGGGAGTTAGCACCATCTTCAGGTTTTCTGCTTCTAAAGTAAAATTTGGCCGATTTGCTTGCTAAATCGTGAGGTTTGTCACTGTCTATAGAAGCGGTTTATAAGCATGCGATTTGCAATAGAGAATACAGTTTTTTTCTCACATTTCATTCCACTTCTTGTGAACATGCCAAACAACTCGGCTTGGCAACTACAATTTCGGCGCTACTAGAATAAGCCCCCTAGTTGGCAAAAATGTGAGTTTGGTCATTCTACATGGATTTGCATAGCTGGAATGAAAAACCTTCTAAAAAAGCCTTTAAGGCCTTTAAGGCATATATTGTACATGCGAGGAGGGCTTAAAGAATAGCAAAGCATGCAAATGTTTGCCACAATTCAGAGCTGCTAGAAAAGGTCCCATAGAGGTAGCTAAATTGACAGTTACTTTTACTGATATGGTCATCAAAGCTCTTAAATGGAGTTCCAGAATGTGAGTTTATGTTAACAGGGCACAGCTCAGTGAAACAGTGAAGTGTGTATGTACAGATGCAGCGGCCGTTATTCGAACATATCACGCGTTGTATACCTCGGAATACTCATGTCATGACGCGTCATTACCGCGTGTTGACTCGTGTTTTATCAAGTGCAGAAAATGGCATTTTAGTGTTCTGGTTTTTACACACCTGCAAATTGACACAGCACTCTATTGTACAAATTACAATTCATTCATTTCTGCCACGGAAACACGAAGAATTGCACCCAAAGAAATCGGAATCCATGAAATTCAAACAAAGCAACCGCCTGATTGGCCACGTGGAGTACAGCAGCGCACACGAAAACGGCTCGGTTATATGTTTGAATAACGGCCGCTGCATCTGTATACCAAGAAAAGACAACACGTACCAGGGGTTAATACCACAGAGTTTTGTGCAGCACTACCACTCTTTGCTATGTAAGCTTGGAATGGTGTGCTTTTAAAGTCGCCAGTCTTTGCATTAACCCCTTGTGCGTTGTCTTTTCTTGGTGTTTGTCTTTAGAGATCCGTGAGGTTCTCCTTCTGTGCGTGAGCAGAGTGCTCGCACTGACAAGGCTGCAAAGGGGGATTTAATCGACCAGCATTTTACCTGGTGAAAAGTCCAACGCGAGGGTGATCTCCATATTTATGTATGTGTTTATGTATAATATATTTATGAAACTATATATATGAAAACAATACAATAGGCGCAGCAAAGTCAGACAGTAGGAAAGGAAATCCTTGCCCCGGAGAGCTTACAATCTAAGAGGTATGTTGAGAGACTTACAGTGACAGCAGGTGAGGGAATAAGTGCAGTAGATGGCAGTGTTGGCCACAATGGCTAGTAGGAGTGACTGTGGGTGTGGGACAGTAGCCATGAGTACAGGCTATTGGGATGCTTCCTTTAAGAGGTGAGTTTTAAGGTTGGTCGGTATTAAATTAGATGGGTTAACACCACTAGTAGGGAGGTAGGAGGAGGCAGGGAGGCGTGGGCAAGAGCAGGTGTATATGACTGGGTCCAGGATTAGGAGAGATATCCCCAGCAGCAGGAAGGAGTAGATAGATGAGGTGAGAAGGGGATTTGTGGGGTGCTTTTTATTGAGGGGTGTAGAAGTTGTTGGGAAAGAGGTATGTAAATAGTAGTGCGGTGTATGAGCATAAGCATAGGTGGAGGGAAGGAGAGATGAAGAAATGTGGCTAGGAGGAGAGTGGGGAAGTTGGAGAGAATTAAAAAGTTTACAAAGGAGTGAGGAAGCAGCAAACAGGAAAAGCAAACAGGGCATAATGAAATGCAGGGAGAGAAAGGTAGGAGGAGAGAGTCCCCAGGTATTAGAGGACAAGAAGAGTAGAATTTGAAAGAACAGGTGCTTAAATCAGGCCTGCGAGGGCAGTATAACACTGAACATTAAACAGCAGCTTAGAAAGGTAGTCTTTAGATTTGTAAAACTTATCAGAGCATTTAGGAAGCCAAATTCTCACAGTTGAAGAGCAGAATCCAGTTTTTCTTGTATTGTTCAACTCGAATTTGAACTCCACAGACACTTCATATGTGACACTTTAGATGTTACACAGAAGTGTCTGTCTAAAAAAAGCAGTATATCCCAGTAAGGAGCTTATGGCTTATGGAGCAGTACCAACAGAGTATGAATTGCCCCTCGCACAACAATTAATGGGATGACTGAGCACCCCTACCCCCCACAGTTAACATCTTGTTTGATGCAGAAATGGTCTAACTTTAAAGAATTTCAAAGAAGGGAAGCAGACAGTAAAAGACGACAAGACTAGTTGCCTTACAATGATTGGCACGGTAGCCTTGCATTGCTGCAACTTTGGCAGGGACAGAGAGTTTGGATAACTACGTGGCTCAGTGGTTTGCAGGGTAGAAACTCCATGGTCCCACCTTCTTCAGGCAGCAAAAGGCTCAATGCAATCACTTCCACCTCAGTCCTACTGGTCAGCAAGAACAAGATGACACTGCACAGCGTTAGGCAGCAAACCCTTCCACTGAAGGTCCTAATGATGTTTGTTCTTTAAATAAATGGAGGCAGTGTTTGGGTTTTGCAAACTTTTGTGAATAAGTTGTAAGTTTTAAAACGTAAAAAAACTCCTGATTACCTAATTGATTTTTGTCTTCATAATAAAAAAAAAAAAATCAAAATCCAATCAAGTTTCAGCTAAAGCGAAAGGAATTTTTTTTAGAACGGAAACCCCAGTGAAAGTTTCCACCTTGGAAGAAATGTAATTAAACTATATTTTAAGTCGACTTATTAAACTATTACAAAACCAAATTTCTATTTATTTAATCAACTTCTCAATGCTGCAAAGATACATTTCAACCAAAAAAGAAATACTGTATACTAAAGTGTATATTTTGAAAATAATATAAATTGTGGGTACAAAAGTATCTTCTGTATAACAGCAGAAACAAACATTCTGCAATCATGCCTCTAAATTATAAATAACCAAAATTGTAATCATGATTACATTGCAATTAAAGAACATCAAATTATAAGATTGATAAACTGTAGTATTCATATTATTTGTACTTTGATTATTTACACACATTAGGTATTATTTAATAATACAAATACTATTAGCCTTCACATCCTTCAACAGGTCTCATGATGCCCACTCCTTCACAAAGCAATTAACATCAAATAACATCTTGTTATAAATTGTCTGTTGCTCGCGGTACTAGCAGGTTTTTGTACTGATTTATTACCTGTTAATTCTATTCCAGTTTCATGTTCACTCCATACTGCGTGTGCATATTCACTTGTGTTACAGTATCTTATGTTGCTTAAAGTTTTGGCAGATTGATTAGAATCTAGAGATTTGGGAATGGCATCATGTGTTAGAGCTCTTACTTTCTTGTTACAGGACCAATTACTATCAATATTTTCCCTACATTGAATGTAAATGCAATTTCCAATGTCTCTCCCACTTCCAGGATCAACGGAGTATGTAGATTACTTAAAACATCAGCATTATTCTGTGACATTAGCATTAGCGTCAAATAATTGTCTCATTATTCTTTTTCTAAATGATTTGAAGTTATATTTTGTCAAATTCATAAACTCTTATCTACTCTCATACATCTTTTTTTACCGCATTTCACAAACCATTATACTGTATTACTTAGAAAATGTTGCTGCTCCAGTATTTCATTCTAAAGATCAGATGGTTCAGATGTTGAATTCAAAACAGACACATCAGTACTTGTTGTCTCATTTGTTTGATAGGTTAGATCTACCATTACATCATTATTTTCTATTAGTGACTGTGACATCACACCTGAGACTCACAGGAAAATAAGCTAATTTGATTATGCTATCTCTCTCTCCAAATGTAGTAAATCATTTTTTCAGGGTCTGAATCAATGTTGCGATTTTTGACGATTGCTTGCTCAATATTTTGAGTGAAACCAGGGGTCAAGTTTGCATAGTCCTCAAAGTGAAAATGTTGCACATCTTTAGTACAGATGTTATGAATGCAAATATATTCATTTTAAGTGTTAATTAAACTACACTACTTTGTGTAGTAACAAAGGAGAGAGATTAAGGAGGTGGTGTGATACCTGTTATTAGAAGAACAAGTAGTTGATATGTTACAAGCTTTTGAACTCTCGGGGTCCTCATCAGGTATGGCAGAAATACAGAGACAGATTCTGCCCAAGCAACATCACACACCAAGCCACCTTAACAAATCCTGCTATATTTCAGTGAGTAAGGCACTTGGAGCAAGGTGCACGCATGTCACTCACACACGTGTTCCTAAGCTGTGGACAGAAACCGGAAGTGACGTGGCAAAACCGGAAGTGACGTAGCAGAGTCTGGGACCGATACCAGCAAGGAAGCTACCAGCTGGGGAGGACTCCCTAGATGAGCGGCGTCATAACGGGGATGGAGGCAGTGAGCAGTTCATCTCACGATGTCGCTATATATCTGATACCTGCCTGTTTGTATCGTATCTATTGTGAGTGCGATTCTAATACTTTTAAACATAAAAAACTTTTATAAATTGTTCTGCTCCATGGAAGCTCTTCTCTTTTCTCTATATTCCCTCCTGCAATGAGAGACATCTCTCCTGATACATCACAAAGCAAGGAATTTGCCACTGATTTGGATTCACGCATATATCATTCACATCCTGTGAGTAGGCACCTTATATGAGCCAAGACTCTCAATAGTCATTCCAGACTGTAACCCAGGGGGGCGTAAACTTTTTTCCCTGCGCCCCCCTGCCGGTGGTTCCCCACTCTCCGCGCCACAATGTAAAAGCAGACTACACAATAAGGAGACTTGAGGGGTGAGTGGAATGTGACAGGACAGTGTATGTGAAAAAAAAATCTATCTAATATCAACCCATTATAACAATTTTATTATCTGGTTATCTAAATAAAGAATGTATCCAGGGAGTGGAGCACACACACACACACACACACACACACACACACACACACACACACACACACACACACACACACACACACACACACACACACACACACACACACACACACACACACACACACACACACACACACACACACACACACACACACACACACACACACACATTTAATGTGTGTAATACACATACACAATAATACATATACACACACACACACATATATATATATATATATATATATATATATATATATATAATCAAAAAATAAATAGATGATACCGTTCTGTGGCTAACGAAATGCTTTTATTTGTGCGAGCTTTCAAGATACACTGATCTCTTCTTGGAATGTTATCTGTGCTAGTCCTTCCCCCGGTGTGGATGTGTTTCACACCGGGGGAAGGACTAGCACAGATAAAATTCCAAGAGACACTGTTTTTAAGTATACCTTTTGCTTGCTTCATTCATTGTAACATCGCCGGAAGAAGAGATCAGTGTATCTCGAAAGCTCGCACAAATAAAAGCATTTCGTTAGCCACAGAACGGTATCATCTATTTATTTTTTGATTATTGAAGCTCGGCTAACACGGTACTGATACCTCTACATGAATATATATATATACACACACACACACACATACATGCACGACTGCTATACTGGTAATACATTTATTTCTGATTATGCTGCTTTGGAAAACTAGTTGAGGAGCACTGCTTTACTGTACATGAATATCTTGAGCAGGTAATTTCATAGAAGTAGGTCCTCCACTGGTACATTTTCCATCGCTCTGTCGATGTCTCATTTGTCTTTTAGCAACTCTTCCATTAGTTATCCAAAGAACATTTATTTTCTTCAGCATCTCTGACCAATTTTGTTCTTAACTAGGAACTAGAGGTAGTCAGTTAAAGCAGCAGTGTGCAAACTGGGGGGCGCGAGAATTTGTAGGTGGGGCGCGGGTGGTTACAGAGGCCCACCCTCTTCCCCATGGCATTTACATTAAATGCCAGGGAAGACGTGAGGTCTCTGTAACTCACTTACCTGCTCTCTGTGGGTCTTCGGCGACGCGTCGCCATGGCGGGGGTCACGTGACATGACATCACATGACCCGTGACATCATTTGACGCTGAGTCATTGGGAGAGGGGGGGGGAGCGAAAAACCTGCAGCTTCCGGGCAGGGGGGTGCAGCTCAAGAAGTTTGCCCACTTCTGGGTTAAAGTATGGTGATTTTTCAACCCACTGAGGATTCACAGAGAATGTCTGTGAATCGCTTACCTTTCTTCTGCTGTTTATTACTGGGAGCATTTCCTTGATAGGAGAAAGGAAGTACAGTACCATGTGTACTTTACTCATGGGAATGGGCCTGCAGAAGGGGGTCTCTCCCCTAAAATGTTGCCCCCCTTATTTAAAGTTTTTCTTCTGGTTAAGCTCCTCCACTTACCTTGTTTTTTTGCACTTTTATATAGAATTTTCAGCGTATTGGATCCTTATTTGTCCAGCAGTGCATACAGTGGCGACCAACTTTATTCGAACTCGGCTAGCTCCGCGAATTTCGGAATATCCCGGTGATGTGCGGTTTTGTATCGTTTTCGCCCGGGATGTTTTACGTAATTTTCGCGGCTGTGATTTAAACATTTTATTCCCGCTGTCTGCAATACTGCAATGCCGTGTAAAAACACATGGGGGCGTTTGCGAGCTGTTGTCTTCGAAGTCTAATACCTTCGCGGTTCAACACAGTCTGTGCATGCGCGCGCATTAATAGTAAAATTGCATATTTAATTTATTTTAAAGTACAGTACTGTACATGCTCGGACCCTGTTGGGGTGAAGTGAGGGGGTTCCTAACATCTGGGGGCACAATAAATTTTATTTCTAGGTGCCCTAGAACAGAATTTCCCACACCAATTGGCCGTGAACTTGACCGAGGCCCTAAGTAGTTCCCACGCCAATTGCGCGAATATAATGTAAAATAACCCGTTCTGTGGGTCTGAGCGGGTTGAAATTTGCCTGGTCCTCATGCGGAAGGACCCTTGCCACAGTGGCAAAATATCAGCCTTGCACGACCCCCGGAACCGGAGGTACCAAAAGACAGTTTAAAAGCACATTACCAAAGTGGCTTTTTTTCTGCCATGCAAGTCAATGGCAGAAACCTGAACTTTAACATCACCCTGACTCCGTTCTGTTGCCACGAGAGGGTCGCAATTTGCCATGCAATCCTGTCGCAACTAGGACTACATGGTGACCGAATCTGAGCCCTCTAGGTCGAACAGAACCGGAGTTATGGGTTCCAGGTTTCTGCTCATTCTGACTTTGCCGGTTCAAAGCTTTCTCCGCCATTACGCTCAATGGTAGGACCCTCCTCGCCGGCGTGACCCTTTCTCATCGCCATTACTGCTCGGACCCTGTTGGGGTGAAGTGAGGGGTTTCCTAACATCTAGGGCCAAAATGAATTTTATCTCTAGGTGCCCTAGAACAGAAGTTCCCACGCCAATTGACCTAGTTCCCACGCCAATTGCCCTAGTTCCTACACCAATTGCGCGACCAGGCAGTAAAAAAACAGTGCAGCAAGCCTCTACATTTGTTACACTGTCAAAGGAGCAAATGGACACAATGTGAGGCAATTCAACATGTTCTTTTATTGGTGGAGTCAGTACAAAAACATTTATTTACAAATACTGTACAATGTTGAAACATTTAAAGTGCACAGCAATTCTAACCATCAACACACAATAATACATACTGTCCCCTTTATTAAATTCTTCTGCCACAAAACATTTGTGCATGGGGCAAAGGGAGGTAAAGTGACTTGCTTTTTATGTACTGTATTTGGGGGTTGTCTTTGGGGGTTTATTCATCAAATTATTATGGTGAACTGCCTTTTGAAATGACACTGCTGTTAACTGTTTCTGCCACACACCTCCAGAGTTTTTAATCCCTCCCTAGCCAAGCGTCAATCAGCTGAGTCACCCTAGCATACCATCCCCCTCTCTCCACTGGGTCGTTGATCTTCTGCATATTGCCATTGTGTTCTTAATCCGCCCATAGCCGAGCTACAAACACTCAGACGGGACCTCACATGACCCGTGACATCATTTGACGCCGAGTCATTGGGAGAGGTGGGGGGGGGGGGGGCGAAAAACCTGCAGCTCCCGGGCAGGGGGGTGCAGCTCAAGAAGTTTGCACACTCCTGGGTTAAAGTATGGTGATTTTTCAACCCACTGAGGATCCACAGAGAATGTCTGTGCATCGCTTACCTTTCTTGTGCTGTTTATTACTGGGAGCATTTCCTTGATAGGAGAAAGGAAGTACAGTACCATGTGTACTTTACTCATGGGAATGGGCCTGCAGAAGGGGGTCTCTCCCCTAAAATGTTGCCCACCTTATTTAAAGTTTTTCTTCTGGTTAAGCTCCTCCACTTACCTTGTTTTTTTGCACTTTTATATAGAAATTTCAGCATATTGGATCCTTATTTGTCCAGCAGTGCATAGGTTCTGTAAAAAAAAAATTCTGTACTTACCTGACATCATCCCTCATATCCTGCATGGTGGATTAGTATCTTTATTTGTATATATGTATACAGCTTTCATGTATTTCTCTATCATTCATGAGTGCATAGACATGTTGTATCTACTTTTTTTGATCTTTGATCTAATGTGATTTATACATTTGGTTGTCATTCGCTTATTTCCGGTCAAGCACTAGTAAATTATTACTTTTTTTGCTAATCATGTCTTAAGCATTTTTTCTGATTGGTGTGCTGGGAACTCTGTTTCATTTTATTCTAGAGGTAGTCAGTATTATGTCAGTATCTGTAAAATGGTGGGGTTGGAGGAGTCCGTATCATACAAAGCAGGTTCATTGCCCCTGGTCCGGACTTAGCTCCCATTCAAGACCATGGGAGTTAATGCCGGAACAGGTGTGATAACCTGTACAGACTCGATGCATGTGCCCCAAAGACAGGGAAACATTTTATTCACATACGGTATCTGCAACTGGACATAAAAAGTAGATTATTATTGCATTCAGCTCCCAAAAAGTGGTAAAAGAAAAAGAATATGTAGCATTGCTTGCCTCATTTTCAAATGTGACAAACTTGTTAATAACACAGATAGTAAGAGTGAGGAGTTTGTCACACTTGGATGAGTTTTGTGCTAAGCAGAAGAAGAAAAAAATAACCCATGATATAGAATGTGATACAGTACAGTACATGTAAAATGTTCTACTGTTAATTCCTACATTCTGTAATACTACTCCTCAAATTGCAAGCAGACAGCAGGCTGTACCGTGAAAAAGGTGAAAAATACTTTCATGCATTGATTAGAGACACATGTTCTTAATGGCTTAGTATAATCATCAACTTTACAACACAAATAACATTTGTGCTCTAATAAAACTAAACATGATACATTCTCTACATGACTTCAGTGTCCATTGTTGTAGATTATTAACATTTGTATCAGAAATAAAAGTTATACGCTTTCCAAATAAGCACAAAAAAAAAGAAAACAGCATTTTTGTCTTTAAAGTATAAATATGAGCAGATTTGGAAATCTGGTGGTATGGTGCTAGATTATCACTCCAATAACATTCATCTAGTGCCAGGAAACACAAGATTTAGTACCTGAGGGATCGCAGTCTCAAATACCTTGTACTTTTTTTTTTATACACTGCCAAGAATTTAAATTGGTAAAAGCTGGGGACTGACAAAAGTGTTATTCCCAGGAGCTTTATTGGCACGGCTTTATCTGACAATTGTAGTTTTTTTTTTTTTATTTAAAGGGAAGAGTTTGATATAACCCTGTCACTGCTGACGAACACTGGAATACTTTACAAATCATAACACTAGGTTGCAGGCCATGGAACAGTAACAAAATAATTCCCAAATGTTTGTGGAGTTCTGTTTATTTAGTTTCTTCTGTAATTAACAGTTTGAATATGTAGCCATGCCTGGTTTTCTCTACCAGTCTGACCTTCCTGACATGCAAGCCCTGGTAACAGGGCAGGCATTGTCAGGACCAATGATCCTGGGTTTTCCCCACAATAAGCAGCTCCCTTGGGTGACAGGGGAGGAGGTGGGCTAAGGCCTGTGTTCTGCCCAATACAGGCTCAGACCTTGGACCTTCCCCCTCTGTACTTAAGAGGCTGCACACCTACATTTAGTCAGTGTCTCTACCCCTGAGAGAGACAGGTACTCACACAGGGCTGTATCTAGCATTGACACCCACTGTCCACTCCCCTTGGGGGAGTGAGGAGTGATACCATTCCCCTGGCTCTATAAGGGAGCCAGAGAAGAGTAAGGACTGCCTCTAGTGCCCTTGGCCAGGGCTGGATGTCCAGGGACCATCCTGAGGATGGAAATTAGTTGCTCTGTGCAGACAGAGACTGTGGCTGTGTATGCAGAAAGGAATAAAAGGTTCCAGTTAACTATACTCCTGCCTAGTGTGCAATCTATCTGGGGGGTTGGAAGTAAGTTCTTCTGCAGGAGATTGCCTTCATCTTCCTTGAGCCTACAGAAGATGGAGTCACTGTACCAACAGAGATAAAGACCAGTAATGTGCCCCAGAAACCTGTCCAGATGTCCCCAATACCACCGGCGGACCACACAGCATCCTGTGAACCAGCAGGTAGCCAGCATCATACACCATGTAATGGCAGAATCTCCCTGAGGGTGAGGGAAACAGTGTTACAAATACAACAGATGGAAGAATAAAGAAATGGCAACATTTATAATAAGGGATTTTCAAGCAAGCTACTGTACGTAAGTATACTCATGATTACTGATGATGTTCACTGTGAAGCAATATATTCCTGCCTCCAGCACTTAATGGGAGCGGGCAGCAAACATTTTTGCTGACGTCACCATTTGTCCACCATCTTAAATGGAGAGCTTACTGCTGGGTGACCAGCCTTTTCTTTCTCTGCTATCTTTTTACTTGTCCTGTAAATGTACATGAACTCAATTAAAAGCATGAAAAGATAAAAATGCCTCAATTCACTAACTGTGAAATAAAGGAAAAAATTGCCCTTATCTGTTTAACACAAACTTTAATTAAAGACGTGCTAAGGGTCTTTCTAAGGCAGCATAAATTCAACGTTTATTTTTAACTAGATATACTGTAGGTGAGATCTAATTTGAACCCCTCCGAACTGCAGCTCGGATTTGCGTGCTTAGGTCTGAACCGAAAACAAAGCAAAATCCAAGGGCTATAAATATCCCCTCAAACCAACATTCAAACAACACGCAAAAAACTACCTGTGCTCAAACGGGAGAACACCTGAAATACCTGAGATATCTGCTAAAAGGGTAATTGAAATATACCCCAGGTATGCCATATATACCCCATAGAATAGAAAGGTCCTATTTCAGGACCGAAACGTCGGATTGCAGTCTTTCTTTACCGGACGAGAGAATGGTAATGTTGTGTATATATATATATATATATATATATATATATATATATATATATATATATATACAGTGTTCGACAAACCTATACATTTGCTCGCCCCGGGCGAGTGGATTTAACCCCTGGGCGAGTAAATATTGGTCCAAGCATCACACGTTTGGTACTAGGTGGCGAGTAGATTTTTTTGTGTGGCGAGTAGATTTTTTGGTGATTTGTCAACCACTGTATATATATATATATATATATATATATATATATATATATATAGACACACACACTTGGGATTTGAGTAAAATAGGACTTCTCTTTTACATACTGTATCATGAGTACTAATGGACGCCGAAAGAATAACAATACGTTATTTAAAGAGCAGCATTAGTTTAAGGTTACCTCATTTGCATACTGTAGGCGTTATGATTAACTTAATGTTAATTTAGGTTAACACTAGGGTAAATAGCCTAACAGAGCTTAGTGCACCTGGGCCAATGTTCTTTGTCCAAGAGCTAAAGTGTAATTCAGTCTTTCGTCTTATTATACTCTCGGTAAGATATTTTCTATTGTGCTTCAGTGCCTCCACCCAGTGGCATAACTACAGAAGGGAGTCGGGACCCTCACTGCCGACTCGTGATGAAGCATCACTGCAGGGGGCTGTTCATACTCCTTTCTCCTCCTCCGGATCGTTGATGGTACTGGTCATGGATTCTGCGGGTTGCTTCTTCTCTTCCTCACACTCCAGGAAGTCTGTTAGGCAGTGGCAGACCCAGAAATGCTTCAGACTGATGCAGTACATGGGAGGAAAGGAGACCAACATGGTGCGCTCTCTCTTACAGCCAACTGGGTTCCATGAGAAGAGGTGTAAGATAGAGCACACTAGCTCTGTCTTCTTTCCTCCCCTGAATGGCATACGGGTTTGTTTGAACCATGTACAGGCCCCCGCAGTCACGTGGAAAACCACTCTGCCACTCCTTAACAGACTTACCGAAAGTGTGCACAGCGAGCTTCCGGGAGGTCTCTTGTCTGCCACAAGCACCACACTAGGGGCAGTGAGTCTGAGAAGGAGGAATAAAAGCAACCCACAGAGTCCGTCATCCATCCCATCAGCAATCCGGAGGAGGTGAAAGGAGTATGAGCAGCCCCCTGTAGTAAGTGTCTGACTCCAAAATACAGGCGAGTATTAAAAACTTTTGTTTGTGAGTGCACAGTGTGCACCTTCTTTTGTTTTTGAGGATATATGGATGAAGAGGATTGGTCACCTACACTTTGATGACGTCATTTTGACGATAAAGTCTCATTGACTTTAATATTGATTTTCATGAGACAGCACGTCCCCTGCGCTTATCACCCTTACAGAATAAGCCCCTAAGGGCCTTATACTACAGATGCAGCGACCATTATTCGATCATTTCTCGGCGCCGTTTTCGTAAAGTCTATTGTATTCCATGCGGCATTCACTCGTTAATCTTCCGTGAAGGCTGTCAATCACAAGCATGTTTACTGTTGTTGATTTTCCATGATTACTGTGATTGTGATTTGTTTGTGTGCAGTTTTGCGTGTTTCTGCCAGGTGGCAAAAGGGAATCCCTTTGCACAGGACAACCAGTGAGTTGTGTGTAGTCCATTTGCAGGTGTTTAAAAACTAGATAAAAAGAGTGGCCCTCTCCCATTGTAATTTGACCTTGATCGCTGAAGACTTTATCAAATTTAAGCGTTTCATAATTAAAATCTCCACAGTATACACAATGCTTGTCCCGTTATTCTACATTGCTATCCCTGCGCTTGTTGAATGGACATCATGTCAGGTCAAGCCATGTTAAGTTCTTATTCCAAACCACAATGTAGTTGCACATTTCTCATATTTTCTGCAATTAATGCTGGAACAGATAAGAAGGCGACTTTAGCAGAGATTTACGACTATATAATTGAAAATGATGAATTCTTCAAATTTTCACCGAACCAATGTGGCTGGAAGCCTTCAATAAGGCAAACATTAACGAATAAGGAGTGCTTTTTTCACACAGTCCCTCCTCTTGGAGATACCTGTACAAGAGGATATTGGTCTGTGCTCCCAGCATTTGCCGGTATGTTTGTTCATGGCAACTGCAAAAGAAGAGAGGTCGGGTTTCATCTATTTAAGATTCATACAGTACGTTCTTCCCGACCCTGCAATGTACAGGTACCCAAACCGGCTTCCCAATACTATTGCAATAACAGGCCGACCGTGACTGAAAACCTGGTGAACCGCAATCCTTGCTGCATGGCCCCCGCCTGATTACCAGCTTCAGCAGGCACGTGTCAACTATAATGCTGATTACATGAGTGATCCTTGCTGTTACGCACTATGCTGTACAAACCTGTTATTGGGTTATCTCCACCCGGTTGGCAAAGTTTATAATGAAGGTAAATATAATGTACTATACATTATTAACCTTAATTCCACTGGGGGGTGTCTCAGTTTTAAAACAGCATTTATAGCTTAAAAAGCTAAATGACGCAGCCTGGACAGGAACCCACGCCGTCTCTCACCACACCATCTGACTCCAGAACTCCGGTTGGATCACCACCTCCGTTCATGGGCGGCGCTGCTTCACTTCCAGTCGCGGGACAATGTCGTCACTTCCGTTCGAGCGTCACAGTAGATCGTAGGATACGGGGGCACCTTCTTCCACAGCTGCGTCATGTTGTGGGCGGTACAGCTCTACGCATTTCACCTGTCTATTGGTTCAGCTTCCTCAGGAGTGTACCTATCCTTACTTTACGTCTATTATATATACACACTGCATAAACGATCATACAATTAAACAATTAAACAATTACCAGTAAAAGCCTGATCTGAATGATTGAGGAAAGGATACATAAATTCAAGGGAGACTCAATGGAGACTAGTGTTACAAGCTGACATGATGTCATTTCTATAGGACAATCAATAACCTATCAATTAATAGGCATCACAGACTGCAATTAAGGAGCAGAGATCGCAAACCACATAAATGTATAATTGTATAAATATATAATTAATGGCCACAGAGTTCTGGGATATAAACTAGGAGTAAAATACAAAGGTATTATCCAAAGTTAGAGAGATAACTGTTAGGGGTGAGTCATAATTATTAGGTACTATTAATCCTCCTCATGTATTCACACACAAAGATTACATCGAAGGGGTGCTCAACAATGAATACATTTTGCCAACACAATAGAGAACATCCTAGATAGCAATAAACTTTAAATTTATGATTAGACTCGCAGTATAACAATGGGAAACAAAAGAAGGGGGAGAGAGAGGTAAATGTTAGTGATTTTATAAAAAAGGAACAATGTCAATTTCCATGTTTAAACCTCTTGGAGATAGTGTTTTCATTTTGTGTATCCAAAAAGTTTCTCTTTTTCTCAATTCCACATTTCTATCCCCCCCTCTCCAATGTTGCAGAACGTGCTCTATTGCAATAAAGGTCAAGCCAGCACTATCTCCCTGATGGAATTTAGCAAAATGATTCGACACACTGTGTGTTTCTAATTTCCTTTTAATACTACTTAGATGCTCCAAAATCCGGGTTCGAATTGGTCTCTCTGTTTTCCCAATATATTGCATCTTACATGGACATTCTAAGAGGTATATAATATGATCTGTTCTGCATGTTATACACGAATCTATGAGACATTTTTCTCCTGTGACATTTGAAGTGAATTCAGTGTTGCTGGCCGACCTAAATTGACAAGTTCTGCACGTTCTGCATCCAAAAAAACCTAAACCGGTCTGCAGCCAACTGTTTCCCCCTGGTTTGGTAGTTCTCAGTGCGCTAAATGATGTTTTAAGTTGGCTGCTTTCCTGAATATTATATTCGGTTTATCTGGAATTTGAGTTCCCAAAATTGGGTCATTTTTTAAGATATCCCAATGTTTGTTGATAATGGTTTTAATTTCTCCTGCCTCTCTATTGTAATTTGTAAGGAAGGCATAATCAAATCTGCCCTCTCTAGTATTAGTTTTCATCTTAGGTTTTAAGAGATCTATTCTATTTGTTTCATCCACCCTTCGTATTGCTTTATCTAATTATAATTTTTATCTAAAAATCTTTGTTTTATCATATTGCTTTGTGACTTAAAAGATTCATATTCGCTACAATTTCTCCGGATACGGGAGAATTGTCCAGCTGGCACATTATCCATCCATTTGGGCAAGTGACAGCTCGACCTAAGGATATAGTTATTCTTATCTGTATCCTTGAAGTATGTTTCTGTCTTAACTATCCCATTTTCTACATATATAGTTAAATCAAGAAAATGGACGCGTTCCTGACCGAGTACACTAGTAAATCTAAGGTCACTATCATTATCATTCAGTATGTTTAAAAATCCCTCTAGTGACTCTGTGTCCCCTTTCCAAATCAGGAACGCGTCGTCTATGAAATGGCGTATAGGACTAGATTCACCCCAGGTCCTTCATCTGACCAGATCTTCATGTCCTCCCAAACTGCCATAAACAAGTTTGTGTAACTAGGGGCGAACCTAGTCCCCATTGCCGTTCCACATTTCTGCAAATAATACTCATCCCCGTACCAAAAGAAATTGTGCTCCAGAATAAACCTAATGCTCTCTACAATAAATTTCGCTTGTATGTTTGGAAGATCTTTATCCTTCTGTAAAATCTTAAATATCGCTTCGCACCTCTTTGTGTGTTGAATAGATGTATACAGAGAGGTCACGTCACAAGTTGCCATCAAAAAATTACTTTCCCATTTTGTTTTCTCTAATGTGTTTAGAATATCAGCTGTGTCACGTAAGTACGCTTTTTGTTGTACTACATATTTCTGTAGAAATTTATCGATGTATAATGAAAGGTTGGCAGTGAGTAAGTCAATCCCCGAGACAATAGGTCTGCCTGGGGGATTGACTACACTCTTGTGCACCTTGGGTTGGTGATAAAACACAGGCAGCTTTGACTTGTCATTATATAAAAATTTGTATTCATCCTCATTTAGAATCCCCAGATCTTTACCTTCGTCAAGTAGATTCTTTAATTCTCCCGTGAATGTTTTCAATGGGTTTATACCGAGTTTTTGATATGTATCTTGATCATTTAATAATCTGGGAAACAAGAGAGAGAGATGGGGGAGCACAGGTGGAGGGGTGAAATGGAACAGAATATGGTTCAGGTGTGTTAAGCCCTGAAGCAATGACAATGGTGTTTTTAAAGTGTGTATTTAACTCTTAACACTCACACGGCCTTGTGCAAATGCTGTCGCATCAAGGTATCTTTGGGTCTTCTCCTCTCTGTCTTGTGGAATCTTTCTTCACTCTCCGTCTGCGAACTTCTTCTCCTTCTTCTTTGATGTGGTATCACCATATAGTTGCAGAGTCGGTACATCCGTCTTCGGAAACGATCATGAATCACTCCCTAGGGTCTCCTCAATCAGCGCTGCTCCCTTCCTCCGTTAACACACGAGAACACATGAATCACTCCCTAGGGTCTCCTCAATCAGCGCTGCTCCCTTCCTCCGTTACCACACGAAAACACTGATCTGCTCCCGGGATCACACGCCTAGGATCCTAATTCCTCCTTTTTGGACGGTTTAACAACCTTTCTTATATGAGCCTTCAGCTCATGCCACACCACTTTGATGAGGTTCAAATCTGGTGATCTGGAATGGGAGGGGAAAAAATGGTTAATTAAGAGACAGATACAAATAGTTTAAAACAATAAAAAAAAGTTAATGTTCACTGAAGCACTTACTCTGGTGGTGTCTTAACTCAGTTGATAGCGCTCGCAAGAATATAGGCATTAGAAATGGTATGTTCAGGGTCATTGTCCTGGAAGAACTGGTGACCACCAGATGGGAAATCATGCCTAATGTATTCAACAATATGGGTGTCTATTTGCTTTTGGAAAAATACTTTGTTCATGATCCAGGAACAAGAGAAGGGAAAAAAATGATGTTTAGGGTACAGAATACACTACAGTTGTACTGTACAGTCATAAGGCTACAGCGTGTGACTTTGTATATTATTTTACCCTCAAATATGATGATGCATCCTGGTCCATGTCTAGAGATCACACCCCACACATGCGTCTTCACTGGGTGCTTGGGACGCGGCTTCAGAGATAGGCGTCCTTTTTTGTGGAATGCAAAAGTGGCAAATCTCTCAAGAGCTACAGTTGTATCGTCAGAAAAGATGACATCCTGAAAAGTCTTGCCACTTTTGATCCATGCCCTTGCTTGGTCCACTCCTTTTAAATTGTTTGCATCCCTTATCATAGGATACGCTCTGTTAAGACAAGGAAGAATTTTACAGGTACAGTAAAACCACACTTTTACCTACAGTACAGTAGTGTACAGTAAAACACTTTACCTGTACTATTCTAACCAAGGCACAGTAATTACAGTATCAACACTGTTCTGTCATTTTGCATACTACAGTATTGCATTATACAATAATTTATTACAGTAAGACACTTACTTGACACGTCCATATTTCCATCCCAATTGGCATCTCATCACCCTGATGCTGTGATATTGTGGCTGGTCTCTAGAAAAGTCTTGACTCTTGCTGCACAGCGCTCATCATTAGCCTCACTGATTTCGTCCACCAGGCGCTTTTCCGTACTATAGTACAGTTTAAAAGAAAAGAGAACAATTTGTTAGGTCCAAAAATAAGTCAAAACAAATACATGACATATACTACTGTATACAGTATTCTAAAAGAATTGCAAAGAAAATAAGTAAACAAAAAAATGCATTTTGATATGCAAGACGCTTATACAAGTAATACAGTAATTACAGAATGAAAACAAAATTACTTACTCGGTTTGACTGGGTATCACGGGAGACCAGGTTTATCAACATATTAATATCGGGATCATATGATTGAGCAAAACAAGGAGGTAAAATAAATTGTAATTTATTTCAGGAAAAGACAAATATACAATGTAACACAATTTACACTAAAAATATACTTAATTTGGAAATCTGGGGTAACACAAACTACCTTTCCTAGTTGTAGGGGCTTATGACCAAGCTTACCCTAGTAACCGTTGCAAAACAAAGCAAAATAATCCAGGCAGCTTTTCCTTCAAGTAGCCTTTTCCTGCTGGAGACTTGTAACTGGACTGTTAGCCTCTGACAATCTTAGATGACTAATTCAGAGCTTGGAATTCTTGGAACACACATTAAATCACTCCTCTGGGATGGTGACTAGCTGTCATATACTTTGGGACAAGCAGTCCCAAAGCTTGTCCATCAATCCCCGGCGTGGGAATTTCATCGCTGACCAATTACACACTTTGCCAAGTTTGTGAAAGCTGGCACCTATGGCTTCAGAAAAGTAAGAGGGCCGCAGATCGCCATCTTGCTCACTTACTATTCTAAGCCCCTTCCGCAAGCTCAATGCCCGAAAGTCTGGGGCAGGTGACAACTGGTCAGGATAGCTTGCCTTCATCACAGGATGCTAGCACTTAACTTAACTATCCTGCCCATCTGTCAGCTCACACCTATGTGTAACTTTGATCTATGGGAATTCCAGGAGACGACCTAGCACCAAAACCTGGGGTGGTCAGGAGTTCTCCTTTGTTCCCGAGATGAAAAACCCTGCCTTATGTTACATGTATAAAGTAAAACATATTTTCTTAAAACACTGCTGCTTAATAAAATATACTTCTATACATGCTTCTGTTAAAATATGTTACAGCCTTTTGGTGTATTGAGACAGAGTGTAAGCTAACCTGCTTCCATTACACTAGCCTGTAACCCTTACACACTGCAAGGCAACACATGCGCAATACACGGGTCCATGAGCCAACACTCAAAGACAACAAAACAAAGGGCAACCAAGTGGGCTTAACCTTTATTAGTGAGCATGGTTACCCCCTCACCGTAACACCTCCCCCCTCAAAGTGAGGGATTTGTGGCAACCACCTCTTCTGGTGGTTCCACACACCCGGAGACTCTTGAGGTTTTTGGCTCACTAGGAATGTCTTGTCTGGAGAGTCCATCAGCATTTCCACGCTCGTTGCCTTTCTTATGTTGAATGGTAAAGTCAAATTCTTGCAGGGCAAGACTCCAACGAAGCAGTTTGGCATTCTCTCCGGACACCCGTTGTAGCCAACTCAAAGGGTTGTGATAAGTGATCACGGTGAATAGGCGACCATATAAATAGGGCTGTAGTTTGCGTAGAGCCCATACAATCGCCAGACACTCTTTTTCAATAGTGGCATAAGCCACTTCTCTGGTCAGCAGTTTTCTGCTCAGGTACACCCCAGGATGCTCTGCTTCACCACTTAGCTGAGCACAGCCCCAATGCCATAGTTCGAGGCATCAGTGTGCACCACAATCTTTTTTGAATAGTCCGGTGCAGCCAGGATAGGAGCACTGGCTAGTGCGGTCTTTAGTGCCTGCAATGCGACTTCACAGGCGGGTGACCAGACTACCAGAATGGAGAGTCGCTTCTGTATCAAGTCTGTCAAGGGTTTAGCCACTGCTCTGTACTGTGGGACAAAGTTCCTATAATAGCCAGTGGTGCCTAAGAAAGCCATCACTTGTTTCTTGGTTTTGAGAATGGGCCACTGCATCGCCTCAATTTTAGCTGGCTCAGGGTTAAGATGCCCTCCGCCCACCCAGTGCCCTAGGTACAATACCTCTACCATCCCGACTAAGCACTTGGTGGGTTGCAATGTAAGCCCGGCTTCCCTAATTCTACATGCACTGGAGGTGAGTCCCATGAATGACAAAACACAGCAATGTTATCCAAGTATGCCTTTGCAAAGCTTTGCATCCCTTCCAGTACCATACTGACCAGGCTTTGGAAGGTGACCAGGACATTCTTCAGCCCAAATGGCATCACCAAAAATGCATAGAGACCACCGGGAATGATAAATGCTGACTTCTCCCTGGCCTCCTGGGTCAGTGGGATTTGCCAACACCCTTTGGACAAACCCCTGGTTGTCAGATACCTTGCCCCTGCAAGCTCATTGACCAGCTCTTCCATGCCGGACATGGGATCAGTATCTGACATCATCTGAGCATTGAGCTGCCGGTAGTCCACACAGAACCAGGTGGTTCCGCCCTTCTCAGGTACCAGGACTACCGGACAAGCCCAGGGGCTCTGAGATGGTACAATTACCCCTATGGCCAGCATCTCTTCCACTTCCCTCTCTATACTCCCTTTTACCTCTGCTGATACCGGATAGGCATGCTTACGCGGAGGTCTCTGATCACTAGTCTCCACTGAATGATCTGGGATATGTGTTCAGCCCAGCATACCCGGGAACAGAACCGTATGCTGCTCTAGCATAATCTTTGCTTGCACATGCTGCTGTGCACTGAACTGGGAACCTATCCCTACCTGCTCCATTGTGCCCCCCTGCCTAGATTCCCTTAGGAGGTCAGGCAGAGCATTACTCGCTGGGACCCCCATCAGTGGGCTACAAATAGCCAGCCTTTAAGCCACACTGTGTAAAATACTCCTTAAACATGTTAACATGATAAGCCCTATTTCTCTCTGTCTCACCATCTTCCTGTACAATGTAGTTGCACGCATTCATCTTCCTGATAACCGGGTACAGTCCAGACCAGGCAGCCCTTAATTTATTCTGCTGAGTGGGCTTCAGAACAATTATCTGCTGTCCTGGGATGAATGATCTGCTAGGGGCATGGTAGCCACACCAATAAGGTCATGCAGTAAGCGGCAAAAAGCACTTTTGGCAGGGGTTTGAATGCGCCATGTTTTTGGCGAGTTGCTCTCACAGTATGCAGAAAGACCCGAATACCTGCGAGAACAATATTTCCAAACATGGCGAGTTGCCGGTGGTGAGACGATCTGCCCTGCGAGTGTCCCCTGGCAAAATCTGTCTGCAGCAGAGAGAGATCCGCCTCTCTCTCTCTGCACAAATCTCGCCGGAAAAAAAAATATTTTAAAATAAAATTTGTATTCATAGTGTAGATGTGCAGGGGGTCTCCGGAGCTGAACCGCTTCCCGAGATACAGGCCCTGTTATGGGGTGCTGGTATTTCCTATGCTTTGTGATGTCCCGATCACGTGACTGTGGGATGTACCCCATAACGGGTCATTTTTTTTTAATAGTGTGCGGGTGGGTGTGTTGTACATTGCAATGCTTTTTGGGGGCAATTGTCTACAATAAACATGCAATTTTGCCTTAACCCCTTCCTTGCCTTAGCGAATAACCCCTAAGGTAATGAAGCTGCTTTATACCCCCCCCCCCTGCCCCACTATACCCACCCTTGACACGCCTGCTACACCTGTAGTTGACAGCTGATGAAGCTGGAAATCTTTTTGGTACATGCAAGCTTGCTGGTATCTGTACGTGAAATCCTGCTCAGGCTGCATGTATCCAGGCGGGGACAGATAGCAAGGGTTGCATGTCACCAGGTTTTCACTGACGGTCGGACCGTTATTGGATGCCTGTGCTGGCGCTGGCGCTTTTCCTTTGCCTCCCTGAGACAGACGATTCTTAGCTGGTTTACCATGACCTTTCGCCTTTTGAAGTCTCCATGATCAAAGATACTGGAAAAATCTGGCGCAACACACCAATACCCTCCTCTAACTCCGGGTGCGGGATCAATATGAAAAAAACACGGATCGATAGATAACTTTTCCCTTATTGCACGCTTCCACACACGAGCATCTGGTGAAATTTAGTCTGTATTTCACATTTGTTTTCACCGCATGGCACATTTGTTAGTTTGATCCTTCACTGTATGTTTGACTGGCCGGTCATGGTGTAATCTGACTCAATTTGTGATGAGGGTTCTCTATCAGAGACACACTTTGCACAGTGATGAGGCTTTTTCTGCATTGTTTGTCATGGGATCAAGTTAGGCGTGTCACAGGAGATGTTCTTGTTTTTAAGCTGCCTTTTTAAATTCCTTTGTATTTAATCAAGTGAATATTTTTTTATATTGGTTGGTATTCCAGAATGCTTGATTTTGAGTTTCTTTTCTGCTTTCTGTCTGATATTTTTACCCAACAGCTCGACCGGTGGCCTTTACTGTTTTGTGCCTCACTTCTAATTACATACTGGTTTGTTGATATAAGACTATTTGTGTCATGAGCAGTATCTCTAGCTCCATCTCTATCTCTCACTCACATTCTCTCTCTCTCTCTCTCACTTCTGCAACTGCAGCAATAGGCAATATTTTTATGATGCATGTAACAGAATATACTTTTTACGACCCTTTACGCTTGTCTTACAATACTGTAAGTTATGTTCATGTAAAAAGTACATTGCATATATTTCAGATGTACATTCAGAAAGAAAAGAGAATGGCAAAGAGCAAGCATTTTGTGCAAAGAAGCTCCACAGACTGCTCCCTTACAGGACTTCATATTATACAGCGCGCATTAATTCATACATCTCCTTGTTATTTTTCTCTTCCTAATTAGTGCACTTTTAATTGATAGGTCAGTAATGACATTACCCATATCTGCCTTAGAAACTTGTGGAAATGCATAAAATATTTATTAGACTTGATACATGCAACAATTACTAATATTTGGAGATGCGACGCGTCGCCGGCGCGCATGCGCAGTGTACTCAGTTGGGCGATTTTGGCGCGAAACGGGAGTATTAAAGGTAAGGAGGTATAGTGATGTGATACACCTTGATAAAGTCCCGTGGGACGAAACATGTCGGTGTGTGAGCTGTGTTTCTGTCCCTGTGCATTTATCCAATAAATCACCCTCAGTTTTAGCACGGAGTTGTGCCCTTCATTCATTTTTTCTACAGGATTCTTCCTGCAGACTTCTACTTCAGCTGTGCTCCTTGCTTCTCTACACTTTAATATTTGGTACTATATATATATATATTTGGTATTTATACTGAATGCTGAACTATGTGCTTTTACTATTAGAGATGTTATTGCACCGGTTAACCTCCACTACAGATGATTTAATGAATTATCAGTTAGGGACGGAGAATATTTTATTAACCCTTGAGTAAAGAGCTCTTAAAAACAATCACATTTCTTCTCTTCATGCGCAGTTGGGCGTTTTGATAGCTCTATGCACATTATTACATCTAAGAAGAAATCTTAGATGCACAGAGGTCCATTAACTCAAGGATACCAAGATCAGAAACTGAGGTTACTTTCCCTGAGGCTAACATATACACAAAGCTAATTATATCCAATATAACAACAACCATTGTATATCTCATTAGCATAGGCTAAACGCCATGTCAAGTTAGCATTACTTTGCATCAACTTCAAATAACAGGGCGTTAAGCATGTCTTTCTAAAAGCATGACTCCATACAGACATATGGAGAGGAAAGAGAGACTTGAGCAAGTGAAATAAAAGTTGCAATTATTTCAGACTGATTTAGCATTTTGGACTAAGCTTGCTTATTTAATAGCGGTGAATTGCAAGATTTTGTGAATTTGCCACATTTCTGTAGAAATTTTGCATTCCTCATGAATTGCAGAGCCGGAATCAAATACTGTAGCTTGACAAAAAGCACTTATCGCATGGTTTTGACATGCAATAAGGACATAATGAATAGAGAATATGCAAACCGGCTGTTTTTGCACAGAAATATAAGATACACATAAAGGTGGGCTCTACGAAGTGGACGGAGAACATAGCGTGGTCGCCGAGATGTTCTTAGCACCACAGAGTGTAGGACAGGATCAACAAACACAGTATAATGGACGAGGGAGAAGCAAAGGTTAGGCAGACTGAGGTCAGGGCAGGCAGCATAACGATATATAGATAGGCTGGGGGTCATTGCAGGCAGAGGTCATGTGCATAGTCAGGCAGGCAAAAGATTGGGCAGCAGTAAAGTCAGACATATAGATGCAAAAGGACATTGATCTGGCAAACAGGAAGTGGAAGGGATCAGTTTATAAAGGAAGCCAGGGGGAGTATGCCCAATGCTGGCCGGGCAACAGGCGTGAGCAGTGAGTAGTAGAGCTTAAAAACTCACTGCTAGAGCTGGTGCCCTGAATAGCAGGGATCCGATCCAGTCGGGCCTGACAAAAAATGTACTTATCAGAGGTTACCAAATCTGTCTCAGCTCTTACCATTATTGATGCCGAGCTGACTAAATTCCTGCTTGTATATGACCATTTCACCCTACAGACCTCTTGCGGTGGTAAGCACCTCCATACAGGACATCTGAGAAAGAGACTTGTTTGGTTTCAAACGTATTTCTTTGATTTATACAGGGCTGGAAATGGCGGGTGATGCGCTTGGATGGCATCTCCCTAGTTCTGGAGATCTAAAAAATGTTTTAGATGAAATAAGAAAATTGGCAAATTCAAATGATATATTTACCTTTTTTAGATATATTTATTTTTATTAATATAGCCCTGCTAGAAGCACCTATCGACCAAGTAATTAACTATTTTTCATACAGATGTAGCCAACTTTACTATCTCCGGCACAGCAACTGCTTGCAGTTGGGTAACCGTCCTCCAACTGCAAGCTGCAGCAGCCCGGGACAGTAACGTTGGCTACATCTAAGATTATCACAGCAGGGGTCCCTGCTTTGAATGGGAACCCCCTGCTGTGATTATCACTAGTTAACCTTATCTCAGGCTCCTTGCATCAGCGCTGTCCCAGGCCAGTCTGAAACTGCAACGAGCAAGGTCTTCTTGGATTTCTAGTCAGCTCAGTGATGCCATGCCCTTGTATGGCAGATCTAACCATATAAGGGCACTCTGACATCAATGAGCTGCTACAAGGGTTCATGGGAGTTCAGGGTTCATAGGGAAATATGTGTAGGGAGGGGAAAGAAACCAGAACCCTATGTGATGCACTCAACTCTACTAATATGAAAATAATAAAGTTTTATTAATATCTATTAAGGTAAACATAGAAAAAAGTTTAAAACCTAAACAGTGTACTTGAGAGATCCTAGATGTGGATCTATCTTAATGGTCAGATGGCAGTGGTAATCACCTTTAAATAGCCATATAAGCTAGACTGGACTTGCAGTCAGATACAGATATAAAACACATCGCACTTGAACCTGATAGCTCAAAAAATGGACACTTAGTGAATTCCCTCAGGATAATAGTACACAAAGTGTTAATCCTAAAGTGCCATGGGGTGCAGTGATACACGGAGAGGAACACTGAAAACTTTGGGCACTGTGTAACAATGTCAGTGTATTACACATAGCATTGGTGCCTGCACAAATGAAGTCAGTTGTGTCCCCCAGCAGGAGAAAAAAACCCCACCCTTGTAAACAAACGATGGGGATTAGCGTGGGTATGCAGTAAGTGTCAGTAATTACACAACCTTGATGGCCAGTATGGTGTACCAGCCGGGCATAATCAAAACCCCAGGCTGCTTACATTGACCCAAACGCTATAATCCCAGCAAACACTTCCTGTAGTGTGTTGATAACACTGCATCCACTCGTGTTAACCTGTGAGCAACTTGGGTTAGATAAATCTAATCTTCCCTGTCACTTGCTAGTGGGATCCACATCTGTGGCCCACATCAAAGTTTAAACTGCCAAGTTACTAGTCTAGCTGACCGGAGAACATACTCCTGTGAGTATGTGGTACACTGAACGTTGCTATGACGTCATCCCGACGCGCGTTTCGTTCCAAAGCAAGGGAACTTCTTCGGGGGGAGGAGGCACCCTGAACTGACCTGCTTCTTATACCCTGCAGTTGCCATGGTGATCCGATGACGTGGTTTAGTGGGAGTGAACCCTCCTACCAGTCAGAGCGGTCCCTGCTGCTTCAATGCTATGCAGTTGCTTATTTCAAAGGAAACCTCGTATAAAATACAATACAGTAGGGGTTAAAATAAACTATATATTACACACACAAAGACTGTTGTTTATTTATAGGGATGAGATTAAATGACACTTCATGTTGACACGATCCAAAGGTAAGTCAATGTATCATATGCATAATGCATATATTCCATTAGGCAGTGAAAATTAACCCCGTGGTAAGTATAAAGTGGAGTTAATCCTGTCCTGATTTCTCATGGAAAGCTTAATGCTTAATGACACAAATGGTGGAATATTTTCATAGGAATGCACAAAAGTTGAAATCTTCATTTAACCCATGTGGGGATTGTGTTCCTAAAATAAAAATCCACCTTGCCTCTTTTCTTAATAAGGCATTGTCAATATCACCTCCTCGGAGCCCAAGTGATATATGTTCTATACCTTGAAAGAGGACCGATGTAATGTCCCCTTGGTGTATCAAATTGATATGGCGTGCCAACGGTGTGTCAACTTCATTCCTAATGGTGCTGACATGTTCAAGAATTCGGCGGCGTAGTTGGCGTGACTTCTTGCCAACATACATCATGCCGCATTTACAAGTCGCCAAAAATTTTCCCTCCAACCATTTGTTCATAGGGAAATATCCTTGCTAGTGTTGAACTCCCAGGAACGCTTGCAAAGAGGTTTATTAAGATAACCCTAAAAAATATGAGTGTTTTAAAATACTTTAAGAAAAAGTGCACGGAACCCGATAATGTTAGTGCTGCTGAAAGTGAAAATGAGACAATAAAAAAACTTTATCTGAGAAAGATGACACTGACAGGGACTTCCTCATCCCGCAGCCTCCCAGTCCTAAGGCATCGACTTCTAAATCTACAGAACTTCAAGAGAAAGAGTCGTCTATTTATGAAAATTCCACGAGTTATATTCCAGATTGTCGGACCTGTGAAATATTTTTAGCATAGAAACAAGCATATCCATGGATTATGACAAAAAATAGAATGTAGTGTGTGTAGCAACATCTCATTTGGGGGCCGAACAAACCCATGGAATACATTTATCTAGAGAATGGTGTAATTTTGAAATCCAAGTAAGTTGTACTAGAAGCAACCAATTAAAAGAATTAAGAAAAATACATGTAACAGGGGACTTATCCCTGTTAACAAATGTGCCTCTAATCCAGCAGTGTGGTGGTTAACTGCTGGTAGGCAATTAACTAACACCACCTGCCTGCTTGCTTAGAAAAGCCTGTCTTTTGAGACAGGAAGAGAGACTCCTTTAGCTCACACCTGAGCTGAACTTGGAGACACTTGTCTTGAGCCCTACCAGAAGAAACAGCAGAGCTGCTTTCAAGACACAGGGGAAACTTCTAAACCTGAATGCTGACACACCCTGAGGAAAAGGGAGCTGAACCAGGGACAGAGAAGATTTTCCCTCCAAACCACAAGGAAAAGATAAGACTTTCATTTATGAGACTTTCTATATCTGCTTATTTCATGCTATATATTTGGGGCTGGTAAAGAGCCTAGCTAACCAACCCAGTCAGAGAGGGCTGAGCTATATGTGTAGATAGTCTCCAAAGCAGAGATAGGTTTTCTTTTTGGAATGAGAGGTGGCCTTTGAAGTTTAAAGGGCCGGAGATTGCCTGTGGAATTTTTTTTTTGCTTTTGCCTGCATACAGTCTTGCAAACAAACCTGAGCAACAAAAACAAAGACTCACCTGCAGCAGAGATCAGAATTAAAGGGATACACACCCAGGCAGGAAACTTACACTGCACTGAAACCTACAAAACCACAGATGGACTCTTTTCCCCAATCCTAAGAGGAGAGAGACTGCTGAAGCAGCTAAACCTTATTTGTCTATCATAAATGTAATATGGTCATTGAAATAGGGGTTTTGCCTTCCAGCCATAGTCAGGGTTCAAGAAGTGAGTCAGCCCTTAAAAAGGGATAGGTGTTTGTTGTTTTCAAAAGTTTCGCTGAAGCAGTGAATACAGATGGTGACCCACGAGCGGTACTGATTTGGCAAATAAAGGTTGCCACACCGCATAGGACTACCAGTTGTGAATGAAGTATATGCAGAAAAGTGTGAAAATTGATACAAGACTGTGCTGAAGCAGGGGAATTTTTAGCAAACAAATGCCGAGTGTAAAATTGCCCTACCAGGGAAAAAGTAATTGCTGAACTGTGTAAAAGGTATTCCAGAGCCAATTGCTGAGTGTTGAGTCACCCTGCTGGGAGTGAAAGAAATATTCCACTGCAAAGAATGTATTTTTTTCTGCAAGTAAAAAAGTCTGCCTTTATATCTTGGGAGCAAAACAGACACCCAAAGTGTGAAGTGTGAATGCCATAAAACCCAAAGATGACACTGAAAATTACTGAACTCAAGCAGAAAACCAAATTCTATTGCTGAAGCGGAGGAGTTGTACCTAGCAAGTAAATGGTGTAAAGCAAACAGAAGTGTTTACCTAGCAACTACACATTCAGCATACCTAATGAGAGATTCACCTAGCAAGTAAATGGTGTAAAGCAAATAGACGTTTTTACCTAGCAACTGCACATCTTGTACACCTGATAAGAGAAAATGCATGCACAGTACTGCTGACATTGTAAAACTTACCCAAGATAGAAAAAGTCTACAGAGATGCCTGTGAGAGCTACGACCTCTACAAGCAAAATATACCCACCTGTAGGACTACCACAATTGGGGGTTCTAGCAAATACAGTGGCAACAGCTGCAATAGCGCCTGCTGAGGTCAGGAAGAAAATTACACCTCATAGCCTAAAAATGGAGGCCAAGATGCAGCGTTCCTGTAATGAACCCTACCCCAAGGAAAAGTGGCCCTTCCAGTCCAATAAAGAGGAAGACATCTCTTACGGGGAACCCGAACCTAGTCACACCCACAAAACACCCCAAGAATGGTGGGGGTGCCTGAACTCGGCACGAACCGAAAAGACCACTCCCTTTGATGACGAATATGATCAGCAGGAGAAAGAGCGGGAGCAGTGGATCACCGAATATTTCCGTCAGCTATTAAAGTTGCAAGAAAAGCCGGGTGGATCCAGTGACGCTGCTAAAATTTCAAATGAAGATGGAGACCCCAGTATCCCTGAAGGGACGGTGTCATCCAAATCAAAAAGGCGAAAAAAGAAAAGCGGTTCTTCACTTACCGTGGAAGGAACAGACACGTCCGCAGACCCTGTGGAGGAAAAGGGGGGCCGAGTTGCCCTGCAGCCTAGAGAAAATGGAGAATTCGTCCCGCGGTTAACCGAATATCCAGAGGGCCCAAGGCAGAAGTCGTGTACCCCAAAGAAGTGTCTGTTCGGTGCCAACAGTGAGGAACCTTCAACCAACCATCCCAGGGAAGCGAAGCCGGAACCAGTGAGTGTCGATCCCTTGACCAGCCCTGATGATGCCCTGAAAAATGCCAGGCGTGACTGTGATATACTCCGTGAACAATTGAAACAAAAGAAAAATGGTTACGCGGAGCTACTGAAAAATAACGTGAAGCTACAGGAACATGTGCTCGCAATGTACTCTGCAGCCAGGACAGAATTGGACGATCTCAAGACTGAGCTAGATACTGCAAATGCTACTATTTCCGCCATGGATGAAAAGCAGAGCCAATCTGATAAAATGATGACTAAGCTGAAGCGGAAGTATGAGGAGGCACTAAAGCAGATGACAGTCTTTCAGCAAGAGGTTCACACTCTTCGCGTAGAGCTGAATGCCTCACAACAGGAGGTCAACAATGTCCGGACAGAGGTAGATGTATCTCAGAAAGAGTTTCAGACACTCGCAGAGCACTGGATGCCTCACATCATGAGACCAACAGCTGCCGCACAGACCTGGAAGTTTCCAGAAAGGAACTCCACAGTCTAACTGAGGAGCTGGACATTTCTAAAGAAACGATTGTAAATCTTATTACAGATCTCCAAGTCTCCCAGAAGGAACTTCAGACCCTCAACCTAGAGAAGGAAGTCTCACGCCAGGAGACTGTCATTCTCAAAGCAGATGTGCGTAAATGGAAGGAGGACTGTAGAGAGGCCCTGAATAGTACAGAGACTGAAAAAGGAGAAAATTTAAGATTACAAAGAAAAAACTTAAAACTCAAAGAAGAAAATTTTAATTTGACAAACGACGTCAAGGAAAAAAATGAAAAGCTGCACGAGCTTAAAGAAATAAATAGACTTTTGGAAGGTGAGAAGTTTGAAGCAGAGCACCGACTGCAGAACCAACTGCAAGTTCTGCGTACGCACCTCAAGAAGGCAGAGGAGAAGCAGCAAACTCTGCAGGAAGACAATCTGCAGGCTGTTAAAGAAATTCAAGTGCTGCATGAACGTCTGATTACCCAGTATGTCCCCGCAAAGCAGCATGAGAAACTGAAGGCTACCCTGAGCGTCACCAAAGCATCGCTAGAGGCGAAGCTTAGAACCCAGGTGACCAGGCACAAAAGGGAGCACAAGAAGGTCCAGAAACTAAAACAAGTAACTGTGGCCCAAGCAAAGAAGTTCATAGTGCTTCACAATGCAATAAAAATGTGGAAGCAAGCTCAGAGAAAGCAAAGTACGCAGATAAATTCCCTGAGAAGAGACTTGCAAGACGCACTCAAACAGGTTGAGACTCTGCAGACCAGTAACTTACAGATTCCTCCAATACGAAAAAAGGTATTGGCTCTGCCCAAGCACCAGTATCCCACAGTAACTACTGCCCATGAGGACAAGGGTACAGTGAGAGTTGGGGACTCCACGCACCTTCAAAACAAGATTACGAAGTTTGAGCCACCTAAGAAAGCACTAGCCAACCTAGAGCTGCCCAACAGGCAACAAACAGAGGTAGGAGTGCAGAATAAGAATCCTTAGCTGAGGAAGCTGAAAAGATAGGACGTTCTCTGGAAAGGGTGGTAGAGGTGCAACTCAGTCCCAAAGAAGCTGAACTGGCGACTCTGTTGTGTGGACGAGGTGCAGAAAGACCGCTTCAAAAGCGGAAAACTCTACGGGCTAGTCCTAACTGCTCTACAACTGTTGCCATACAGTTTGTCTACAAAAAGACGAGTGCCCGACGCAACGGACATCTCATGACCGCGCACTCTGTAAAAAGATTTTACTTGGAAAAAGTTCTCCTCGAGCGACTGAGGAGTGCTGATCTCAAGCACCTTTGGGAGGAGACAAAAATAAACTGGAGAAAGGGCTCCAATCCCAGTGGGACAGAGGGTTCTCTTCCTCCATCCACTCTCATTCAAGTCACAGAAAGATCTCGAATGAGAGTGGAAGGATGGGCTTCGGCCGTGGTAAGCCCGAGCTTCCCACAAACAGGGGAGGTATGTAACAGGGGACTTATCCCTGTTCACAAATGTGCCTCTAATCCAGCAGTGTGGTGGTTAACTGCTGGTAGGCAATTAACTAACACCACCTGCCTGCTTGCTTAGAAAAGCCTGTCTTTTGAGACAGGAAGTGAGACTCCTTTAGCTCACACCTGAACTGAACTTGGAGACACTTGTCTTGAGCCCTGCCAGAAGACACAGCAGAGCTGCTTTCAAGACACAGGGCAAACTTCTAAACCTGAATGGTGACACACCCTGAGGAAAAGGAAGCTGAACCAGGGACAGAGAAGATTTTCCCTCCAAACCACAAGGAACAGATAAGACTTTCATTTGAGACTTTCTATATCTGCTTATTTCATGCTATATATTTGGGGCTGGTAAAGAGCCTAGCTAACCAACCCAGTCAGAGAGGGCTGAGCTATATGTGTAGATAGTCTCCAAAGCAGAGATAGGTTTTCATGTTTGGCTCACTATTTCACTTATGTTGATTTTTGCTGTGTTTTAAGCGACAGGCACAATAAAGCCTTGTTATAATTTCACCTTACAACAGTCTCCATTGTGTACCTATGCACATGTACTCCTACAATACATTTAAAA
Organism: Ascaphus truei; assembly: GCF_040206685.1. NCBI lineage: Eukaryota > Metazoa > Chordata > Amphibia > Anura > Ascaphidae > Ascaphus > Ascaphus truei. Next base: position 130,169,882 of record NC_134483.1, on the reverse strand, counting down.
AACAAAAATAGTCAAACTCACATTACATGTTAAAAAATAAAAATAGAGCAAATAAACAAATAATAGAACAAACTTTCTATGGGTACCTATTCTAGTAGCTTCGATAAAATCACTGTAATATTGAATGTTTTGGCATGACCCACCTCACGGTCTGACGTTTGTGTTATCACGGTATTCATAAAGAGTTAATCCAAGTCAGATACCATTCGGTAGGAAAATGCCATAGCACTTATGATAGCAGTGCCTTTATCTAAGTCTTTTTCTAAGTTCTGCCCATGCGATCTGCCTGCAGTCTGTAAGAACTGCACAGAGAGAACTGCATCTCCCTGCACAGCTCTTGCAGGCAATCGTACTGTTTTTATTTTATTTTAATGACACAGTATTGAAGCAGGGGTCTCCGGAGCTGACACCTGGCTTCAATCCGATGTAGTAAAAATACAGTTTCTCCATCAGAGTCACATCGTGGATCCCATCTCGCCAATCAGAACTTGTGAGTTGCAGCTGCGATGTGAATCTCAGAGCTACCTGAATAGCTCGATTTCCCAAAAAATGTGAGTTTGAGCATTTCTTGAGCTCCCGCTCATTTTGTCTGAGTGGGAGTGCTATCGATCGGGAAGAAGCAGGTTTCAAGCGAATTTGGCATGTTATTGGAGCTTTCTGAATAGCTACACATGTAAACTCGCTCGAGAAGTGCTCAAAACTGTCGAAACTTAACAAAAACTACTGTAGAATAGGCCCCAATGAAGATACACGAAGAAAAATCATGCAGAATTTTTAGAACCGTTTTCATTAATGTCCAGAAAGGTAGACCTTTTACAGATATGGAACATGACATTAATCTGCAAGAAATAATGTTTATTTGATAAAAAATGGTTATCCCTCTTTGTCAACTTAAAGCCATTTGTTTTTGTGCTGTTACAGTAAGTGATAACAGATGTTTATTTATATTTATTATAATTGTTTTTTGTAAGATTGATTGATTTTGAATGTTTCACATTTGAAATGATATGACAGGTGGCGATCGACCCATTATTATTTTTCAGGGGGGGGGGGGGGGGGAGTTAATAACATTGATGAATTTAGCCATGCCCCCAGTTCAAAAATCCCATCTCCAGCACTGGATATATAGGGTGTTATGTATTTACTGTAAGTGTGATTGTGCAAGTCAACAGGTGTTTTTGTGCAGAAGACCATACCTGATTATACTATTGCACGATTACACTAAGGAACAACCAAGTTTCAAAGAGCAGGGAAACAGTTTCTGGCGAGGAAAATCCTAGTTGTGCAGCCAACACAACATAGACAAACAAATTCCTCAAAATGCAGGTCTCCTCTAGGACAGAGGTACAAAGTAGAGCTCTACTCACAAGTTCACAACGCAATTCTCCATTTATTGTAACAGCCAAGAACAGAGGAGAAACAAAGTTTCAGCTCCCATATGGACTTTTCATCTTGGGACCTGAAACATTGTTTCTCCTCTGTGTTTGGCTGTTACAATAAATGAAGACGCATTGTGAACGTGTGAGTAAAGCTCTACTTTGTACCTCTGTCCTAGAGGAGACCTGCATTTTGAGGAATTTGTTTGACTAAGGAACAACTTCCATACAGTGCTAAAAGAAAAATAATCTCTTCAATGAAAGATATGTTTGAAACAAAATGCAGGTATTTTGACATCTCTTATCTGCATACAGAGAGAGAGAGTTTCAATTAGCGTGTTTCTTTTTTTTTTTTTTTAGCTCAGTCTCAACATAATTATTGATATGAGTAAGTAAGGGAAATTTCACATTTTTAAAAGGATGATGATATTGAAGCATATGGGGCCACTGATTTGTTTGAATCGGTAATGGTCCTGGGATCAATTGACTAAAGTCTATTTGTGGCAAAAAAAAAATGGTGCAAAAAGAGTCCCTTTAAAAGAATATGTAGTTTTTCATTTGAAAAATCTGGTGCAATTATTTTGCACTGTTTTTTCTAGTTTTGCAGACTTTATTAAACAATCCCCTCAGAATTATTATACAGCCAGGAGACTTTAGTAAATAACTCCCCTCAACTGCTCATTGGGTGATCTCATTAAAGATTAAGGGGCCTATGCTATAAGCCTCGATAAGCCACTTATCGGCCAAAATGCCTACTGCATTTCAGTAAGCCCCGATAAGTGGGCGATAAATGCATAAATCGGCCAAATTTTCAGCCATCAAAAAAAGATCGCTGGGTGAGTGGCGATAAGCCACTTATCAGCAGGTTCTGAAATTCATGCAATTCTAGTAGCCACGATTAGGTTCTCGAGTCTAATCGCGGCTCTCTAGAATGGAGTTTCTCCCAAAATCCTCAAGCCAGGAAAACTTGGCGTGAGGCTGGTGAAAAGCTGCTGAGAGGTGGCGAGAGAGGACTTGGGGAAAAAAATGCATTTTTCCTGCATCAGATTCATGCCAGGTGTCTCCGGAGCTGATACCCATTAATATCAGCACCGGAGACCCCCGGCATGAATGCCATGCAATTAAAATGCATTTACAGGCAACTTCATTATCTTAGAGGCTAATCGCTTAGGCAATGAAGTGGTTAACCACCAGTGCCATGTTTATTGTGTGTAGCAAGGGTGGGTGAAGGTGGTAATTGGCCCTTGGTGGGTGTTTAGGCCTTGTGGGGGGGGGGGTTGCGGGTGGAGTTAACCCCTTTATTACCGTAGCGGTTAATAGCGCTAAGGTAATGAAGGGGTTAACCCCTCCCGCTACCCACCCGGTAGGTACAAACACCCACCAAGGGCCAAATGCCACCTTCATCCATCCTCGCTACCCACAATAAATATCTTTAAACACAACAACTCTACTACACACCTCCTCTTCTCCCAAAACACCCCCCCCCCCCCCCAAATACATACAGTACAGTAATGGGCCAAATTACTATTATCCACATATGGATAATAGTGCATTAAAATCAAACATTAGCCAGCCAGTATTAATAAAATAAATAAAGCGTTTATCTTACCACTGCCATCCTGAAGGGCATCCTCATCAGCATACTCCAGTTTCATGTCCTCCGATGCCAGCAAGAATACAAGAAAAAATACAATTGAATAGCCCCTAACCCCTTAATCACCTTAGCGGTTAATAATTGCTATTGTAATTAAGGGGTTAATCTTCATCCCCACCACCCACCTGGGAGGCCTAACCATCCACCCTGGCCCCACTATACCCACACTGTACCCAAAGATTGGCACAGTGGTATATCATACCCATACAATATGGGCATGATAAGCCCCTATATCACTTGATGGTCAACCTAATAAAAATAATTAAGGCCAAAAATACACAAGAATCAAAAATACACAAGCACCTAAACACCCCAACAATAAAATAACTAAATAGTCTAATAGTACACATCACAAATAATTATCTATAACCAAAATAGCTAAATTATTATAATTATGTTATTCCAAAACAATACAATTAAATAAACAACTATCCAAGCAAACTATGAAACAAATAAAACCACTAGCCGACAAAACAAATAATTAATTTAAACCACTAGCCAACAAAACAATGAATTAATTAAAAACGCTAACCAATCCTGAAATGTACTAAAAACCAGCCATCCATATTCCAAACAATTGAATCCAAACAATAAAAATAAATAGAAAAAATAACAATCAATAGTAAACAAGCATTTGCCAAAACATGTATTGGCTGTCACTGTATTTATCTGCACCCTGGCACAGATTAATACATTATCAGTCAGTGGGCAAGCAAATACATAAAAAAAAAAAAATACAATAAAAAAACCTGAAAAAAAAACAATTTCATGCATTCAATATTTTACTTACCTTTAGAAGTCTTCACCCTCCGAATCCCGGCGTATCTGCAAGCTCTCGTACTGCGACGTCATCACCCGCAATCCAACGCCATCCACCTTGAAGAACAGCATCAGGTAAAACAAATCTTCTTTCTTTTATCTTCTATCTTCACCTGTAATTATTTTGATCTTTTCTTTAATCTTCTATCTTCTTTCAATTCAAAGCCCCATGGTAAATCCACAAAGGATGCTGTCTTTTCTGCTTCTTGAGGTAAAATGAGACGTACAGGCCTTATATACAGTATGGTCTGTGACGTCACATTTTAGGGTTAGATTGTACAGCTCCAATCCGATTGGATGCTGTATCATGTGCCCGTCTCTTTTTTTTTAAGGATGTGACGTCATCTCCAAGGGAGGTACGTCACATCCTTATAACCACATGGCTATATCACATGGTATTACAACCAATAGGATTGAAGACAATCTCATTGGCTGCTGTACCATGCGATAGGTCACATTAGTTCAAAAGGATGTGACATCACTTTAAGGTCACATCCTTTTGATCAAATGTGACCTATCACATGGTACAGCAACCAATGGGATTGCCTTCCATCCCATTTGCTGTAATACCATGTGATATAGACGTGTTTTTGATTATATTTATTTATTTTTTATGTATTTGCATTCCCATTGACTGATAATGTATCCGGGCCTATGTGTGGTATACTCTTACAATAAAGATAAGTTAAAAGTTTTGGTGTTAACATAGCCTTGGATGCTTAGAGCACGCCAATTTAAAGCGTATACACGTACTGTACTGATCAAAACCAAGTACACAAATAGCAAGACACACACGTTTACTTGTAGCTTCTGATCTACTGGAGTGCTGATTTACCCAAATTTTAAAAAAAAATCATAAATAAATAATGTTTAGTTTTTTTTTTTTTTAGCTTTTATTATTACTTTTATTATTGTGAGCAACCAGAAAGCAGCAGGAACTTTTCAAGGAGAGGTTGATGCCAGAGGGTGAATCAAGTCGTATTGATCTGATTATGTAAAAACGCAGAGGAACCTAAAGCCAGATACAGAAATATCTCATAGCCCAATCCCCGTGGGACTCACACTAGTAAAAAAAGCAATCTTTATATTGTTCCTGATAAAAGCATCATTAGTTTCCTTACAGCAAAAAAACATTTCTCTGCCGATACCAGTATATAGTTTGCTGTTTTCTTGAGGATCCACTCAAGACATAATTAACACTTGGCTACCAGACTTCAGGTTCCCTCCTGAGTTTGCCCTTCCGAGGGCTGTGTGAATGCATGCATGAGAGAGAAAATGCCATGGAATCAAGCAAACATTTGCCTTTATAGGGAATCTTTTTGTGTGCTTGGCTATTGTAACTAAGCTAACTGTAGTGTGCAAGACTGTGATCTGTGGCGCCCTCTACTGGGCCTCTGGCTCCCTTCAGGATTGGATTTGTGGACGGACGCTCCGTGCTCCTTCACGCAGAAATGAATTGCATGGGCTTTGTGCTGAGATTACAGAGCGAGCACGACGGCTTGCATACAGAAGCGGCAATCTGCAGTGTGCGCAAACGAAGCAATCAAAGCAAAAAAAAAAACTCCCTCTGCCTAGCAGGAATGCAGAGGAGCGCAATCCTTTTAACCTTTCAGCTGCCAGAAAGGCCTGCCACACATTGCAAAGCCAAGTTTAAAAGACTAAGGCTGCGGCCAGGCAGGGATCGAGCACACTGGTGCTCGTGCGCGGTGACGTCACACGCTCTGCTCAGCCGGGCGATTTGTGGCCAGCTAGGTACACCCGCGGGGGGCATGTCGGGGGGCGTGGCCCTCATTGGGCGAACCGCTCACGTGATGCTCCAGCGAGCGGCATATTCAAGTTTTCTTGTTCAGCAAGCAGCTAAGCGGCGTGCATGCGCAGGCGCTCGCTCACGCTGGCCACACACATTGCAACAATGTGTTTCATCGCAGCGAGCGCACGCGCCCGCTCCATGTCACCCTGGACTAGGCCTTAGGCTGTGGCCAGGGTGAGTGAGAGTGCGATGACGCTCGAGCTTGCACTCATTCTGCTCGGGGGATTTGTGTCCTTCAGGTTACGTGCATAGGGGGCGTGTAGGGGTTCACGGCCATGACGTCACATAGCTGGTTCACCCTCATTGGGCAAACCACTCACGTGACGTGCCAGCAAGCGGCAGAAACAAATGTACTTGTCCCTGCAAGCAGCGGAGCGCCGTGCGGTCACAGGTATGTGCACATGCACGCTCACGCTGGACAAACACATTGTAGCAATGTGTTTGATCGGGCTGAGCGTGAGCGAGCGTCCCCAGTCAGCATCAGCCTGGCCGCAGCTTGGGCCCTTATTCTGTAAGTTGAAGAGAATCCAGTAGAGGAAAAAAGCCGGTGTACAGCTCATTGAAAAAGAGAAGTACTTGGACATAGGGACCAAAGGTTTTATTGGGTATAAAAAAAACATGAAACATAGTACTGACACTGACACTCTAACGTGTTTCACACGCGTGTGAAATGCTTATCAACTGCATATATTCAACTGCATATCACCTGCGCCTGGGAGCACGCACAGCGGAGTTCGTCCAGCGGTACCGTGAGTCTTTCAACGATCAACATTATTGTGCTTTACTGGAAGTCAGTTGGTTAGGGTGATTATTGGAGTTCCAGCCGCAGGGGGATGAGAGCGCGTTAGTTCGTGTTCCAGCGTGGCTTCGCGCGCCTCAGTTTTATCATATTCCGTTACACGGTGACTCATATGGACTGATTTGTTTATATTACAGTACTCCCACTGATGTTACAAGGTTAATCTTACCTTGATTGGTTGTGTTTTATTCTACTACATTGATGTGCACTTTTGAGCACCTGATATGGGGCGTGTTTTAGTTCGTTTTGCACTGCTACTTATTCTGTAAGGTGTGATAAGTGCAGAGGATGTGCTATTGACTTTAATGGGGCTTTTCCTGCGATAGCACACCTTACAGAATAAGGGCCTCCTTGTGTGTTTATAAAGGATAGAAATATACAGACGTAACCCCCTTCACTGCCAGCAGTGTAACATTCCTGCCCTCCCCCTACCCCCTGACAGTAAAAGCATGGTCTTGTCTGTAAACTAGAAAATAGTAGTTGTACTGAGCCCCTTTACACGTGTTTATTATATCAGAGTTTTATCAATGGTTTTCGGTGTAAAGCTTCCGGGATTGCTTCAGGTAATTGAGACGGATTAAGTCGCCCTGATGGATGGGCTGAGAATCTGAAGAGCCGGATATCATTGAATTCTGTGAGTCCAAAGCTACAGAAACAAGCAAGGCTGCCTTCCAGTGATCAATACTCACTCCACACGAGAGACGCCTGACATGCTTGTTGTACCTGTGAAGTAACCTTGTAATCACAGGTGTTTTCGTGCAGAAAAAGGTAGTGAAAGCAAAGAAATATTCATTTATATCTACTGTAAACCGCTATAAATAATCCAGCTATATGATTGAAAATACAGTACTCTTCTCTGTAACAAGTAGCTGAACTGTTTAATTTACACCTGCGTACAACTGCTATAACATAATCGTATCTGCATACTTTAGAACTGTGCTGTGTTCTCCCTTTAAATCGTAAACTCCTTAGCTTTTCTACAATTAAAGGCTTAATATGTTGTTGTTGGTGTTGTTGTGATTGAATATGAGCAACACTTCAAGTAGATTAAAAAAATCTCATTTTTGGAATTGGCAACCTGATTAAAGAATAAGTATTAATACAAAGAAAGTTTGGGATTGGGAATCTATCTGAAGATTTCCAGTTTCTTTTTTGAAATTTACTTTTATTTTTTTGTCATACAAGTGCAGTCATTCAGTATTTTGGTATCTATCCCACATTTCCTCTCAACATGTATGTGCTGTGTGCTGCTAAACTGATGCGTGTGCATTCCTTAGTACTAATGTACTTCTCGCCTCTCCCTGTCCACGTGGCGGTCATCTATCGCTCATCTACCTCTACTTATCCCCCCTCTGCCTTTCTCTCTCACTTTGAATCCTGGCTCTTTCTTTCTCTCCTCAGACTCCCCTGTTCTTCTCCTTGGGGACTTAAACTGCCACATTGATGACCCTTCTCTACTTTGGGCCTCCCGCTTTCTCTCTCTAACCTCTTCTTTTGGCCTTCAACAGTGGACTGCTGCCAGCACCCACAAAGATGGCCACTACCTAGACCTGGTTTTCACTAAAAACTTTTCTCTCACCGATTTCTCCATTTCTCCTTTTCCTCTCTCTGACCATCACCTCATCTCATTTTCTCTCTCTCGCTTCTCCCCCTCTCCATCTAGCCCTCGTTTTTGCAGAAACCTGCGCTCTATTAACCTACCAGTTTTTGATTCCACTTTACGCTCCTCCTTCTGCTCTCTCAGTTCTGCTTCAGACCCTGACAACCTGGTCAGGAACTACAACTCTGCCTTATCCTCCTCTCTTGATCTACATGCCCTGCTTTCTCTCTGCCATCCTCGCCCTTCCAAACCCAGACCCTGACTAAATTTCCACACACGCATGCTGCGTTCCTCCACTCGCTCCTTTGAACGCCTCTGGAGGGAATCTCATACGCTCGCAGACTTCCTTCACTACAAATTTATGCTGTCCTGTTTCAACTCTGCCCTCTCTCAGGCTAAACAAACCTACTTTTCATCACTAATCAACGCACACAAGTCTAACCCACGCTGACTCTTTTCTGTCTTTGACTTTCCCTTGGCTGCCTCCTCTTCTTCCTCCATCTCACCTCAGGACTTTGCTGACTTTTTTAAGAAAAAGGTGGGCTCCATACGTCAGAACATCCCATCTGTTGCCTCTCCCATCCTACACCTCTTCCTAACTCTCCTCCTGCCTTTCTTGACTCTTTTTCTGCTATCTTGGAGGAGGATGTGTCACTGCTGATCTCCTCTTCTCCCTCTACCACCTGCCCTCTTGATCCCATTCCTTCCCATCTCCTAAAACCTCTTGCTCCTTCTATAATCCCTATGCTCACACAGATTATTAACTCTTCCCTTTATTCTGGTACCTTTCCACCCTCCTTCAAGCATGCAACTGTTATACCATTACTCAAAAACAGCAAGTTTATCTGTCCTTCTAACTATCGACCTGTCTCCCTCCTGCCTTTTGCCTCAAACTCCTTGAATGTCTTGTTTTCGCTCGCTTGCTCCACTTTCTCAACACCCATTCTCTCCTAGACCCTCTACAATCTGGCTTCCGCACTGCTCACTCCACTGAAACAGCCCTCACTAAAATAACCGACGACCTCCATGCTGCCAAAGACAGAGGTCATTACACTCTGCTCAAATTACTCGACCTCTCTGCAGCATTTGATACCATGGACCACCCTCTTCTCCTCCACATTCTCCATACTCTTGGTATTCGTAACAAAGCTCTATCCTGGATCTCCTCTTATCTCTCTGTGGGGGTACCCCAGGACTCTGTCCTGGGACCCCTTCTCTTTTCTCTTTACACACTCTCTCTAGGTGACCTAATCACATCTTTTGGGTTCAAACATCACTTCTATGCTGACGACACACAAATTTACCTTTCAACCCCTGACCTTACACCTGCTATACAGACCAAAGTTTCTGAATGTCTCTCTGGAATATCATCCTGGATGGCCATCCGCCGACTGAAACTCAACATGGCAAAACAGAGCTCCTTATACTTCCTCCCAAACCTGGCCCTACTATCTCCTTCCACATTACTGTTGGAAATACGATCATTCACCCAGTAGCCCAAGCACGCTGCCTTGGGGTCACACTCGATTCCTCTCTCACATTCTCCTCTCACATTCAAAACGTTTCTAAAACTTGTCGCTTTTTCATCCGCAATATCACAAAGATACGCCCTTTGCTCTGTTACTCGACTACTAAAACTCTGACTCAGCCCCTCATTCTCTCCCGTCTCGATTACTGCAACCTCCTGCTGTCCGGCTTCCCTGGCTCTCACCTGTCTCCCCTACAATCTATCTAAACGCTGCTGCCAGAATCACTCTACTCTTTCCTAAATCTGTCTCCGCGTCTCCCCTCATGAAATCCCTCTTCTGGCTTCCGATCAAATCCCGCATCTCACACTCAATTCTCCTCCACACTTTTAAAGCTTTACACTCTTCTTCCCCTCGTTACATCTCAGCCCTAATTTCTCGCTATGCACCATCCTGACTCTTGCGTTCTTCTCAAGGATGTCTTCTTTCTTCCCCCTATGTATCTAAAGCCCTCTCCCGCTTAAACCTTTCTCACTGACTGCCCCACACCTCTGGAATGCCCTTCCCCTCAATACCCGACTACCCTCTCTATCCACCTTTAAGACCCACCTAAAACACACTTGCATAAAGAAGCATATGAATAGCACTGTGGATAATCCTGGACACATGATACATAAAGCTTTGCCCCCTGCCGACGAACGTACTATAATTCCCTCCTACTGTCTCTATACATTCCCCTACCTACCAATTAGATTATAAGCTCCTCAGAGCAGGGACTCCTCTTCCTTAATGTTACTTTTAGGTCTGAAGCACTTATTCCCATGTTATTTATATTATTTGTTATTTATATGATTACCACGTGTATCACTACTGTGAAGCGCTACGTACATTTATGGCGCTATATAAATAAAGACATACAATACATACAATACAATAATGTAACAAGCACTTTGCATGTACTGTACAGTACAGAACTGTATTGATCATTAAGGTGCCTGGAAGTGGAAGTGTTAAGGGTGAGTTAACCAGCACAAATAATCTAATGAGAGGTATCAAATCAATATCTGAGACGTGGGATGTCATTTTCCCCCATTTATTTAATATCACAAAATCCTCCAGGTCTGAGATGGCTTAAACCTGTCAGAACCATCAATGTACGATGAATTCAAGAAACTTGACCACCATGTTTCTTAAATTTGATGCTGCTCTGAAAGACATCAGTTCAGTATTTGTGTAGTTATTATCTCTGATGCAATAATACACAATTTATAATAGACCTTTATAAATAAATAGATCTCATTCTTTTTTTTCCCATTCTTTTTTTTTTTTACGGTTTTATTCAAGTGTCATCATCATTCTCTCTATTGATCGACAAAAGTCTGTGTGTTACAGAGCAGTGCTTGTTTCTGTTGCCTCTCTCTCTCTCTCTATTTCATGACCTAGTAACCTTCGAGCTCTCTTCCCCTCCCCCACGTACTCCCACTTGATGCAATACCCAGACAACACTGAGGTGCAGGAAAAATGGCCACAGCTTTTATTACACCATAATGATATATTTAACTGTAGCCCTTGGACCCCCACCCTAAGTGAGATTTGGTCTGCTACTCCATATTGCTGTGTGGTGCGTACCTGTGAGGTAACAAGAGGGCTGAGTGCTCCGCGGTGTTGGAGGGAGAACAGGACAGGGTTTAAAGGGTACCTTATTCGTGATTGCAGCACCTCCAGTCAGCATGGGTCCTATGGATGGAAGGATGGTCCATACTAAAACCTTTCTTTGTCCTTAGACAGTGAATCACACTGGTGATGGTACTATGGTGTTTATTGTAGGTTCTGATCTTACAGAATTGCATAGCTTTCCCTCTGCATGGTTCCTGAGACTCAGGGTAGCTGGTACTCACTCCACAGGGGGAGAAAAGAGACACCCCCACTTTTAGGAAAGTGCCAGTATTTATACTCTGAGATGATGCTTGTAACCCCGCCCTATAACAGGGCAGGTCTGGATACTGACAGGCCATCACATCCTGCATGTGACCCAACCAGTATCCACCCCTCAGGCTGACACTTTCTGGCTGTTGCTAGGCCTGCCCTTGGATACATCAAATTTATCTCAGGATGCACAAGCACACAAGGCCTTTCTGAAGGAATTAACCCATCCACTGCCTGCACCTAACATGACTTACACTGGTAGGGCCCAGGAAAATAAGTAGCAGCTGGGAGGCAACGCTACATAACATTTTCCAAACCAACCTGTCACTCAGCCTTCGGCACATCACCTTGGCCACATCAAATAAGCCAAGTACCACCCAGCACTCTGGCTCCTCCCCGATTAACCAAACCCAGCTGAGGAAGACCTCATACCCACCTCCCAGTGGATACAGCTCCCTCTGATCAATTGTCTATCATGGGCCCACATATTGTAACTCCACCCACTCTGACAGGGGTTTATCCCACAATGTATCACTTTGATGTACATCACAATTAGAACAACATATATTTATAATATTCAAATTAAACATGTATCCCTATTGATATAATTATATCAGTATTTCAAAAATGATACATTATCCTAATTTTTGTTCTTTCCTCTTTAAACCACTTCTGGTCCAGAGGTTGGGCCGGGTGCGAGATTTCCCCCAGTCTGGGTGCGTGTGACACAGCTCCCAGGCCACTACCTCCCCCTTTTATTGACTCCATAGCACCCTCCCACCCACTTCACCATTAGCCACCTCCTTGACATTTGCTAACAATAATGAACCCATTCATGCCCCCTAAGTGCTAGACATGGAGTGGCCAACTCCAGTCTTCAAGGGTCACCAACAGGTCAGGTTTTAAGGATATTCTTGCTTCAGCACAGGTGGCTCAATGAGTGGCTCTGTTAAAATGACTGATCCGATGGGCTGTCACCCCGAGTGGTGACATCACCAATTCTCCAAGCATGAGCGTTCGGCTGTCCTGCAACTTTTTCGGTAAGCATGACCTGGGGGGTGGGGGGGGTGGAAGCGTGGCCTAGCAGTGACTGGCACTGATTGGCTGAGGAGATTATTTGACCCCTCAGCACGCCTCAAACTCAATTTAATCTGTCTCGGCAAGCGAGGGACGCAGGGTAATACGTGGCCCTTGAGGACTGGAGTTGGCCACCCCTGGCTAGGAGAAGAGAACCCATATTACTAGGACCAGGGGTTTATAGGAAGCAGAGACTCATGACCGCAAAAATAGGGAGAATGGAAGGGGGAAGCTGGGTACTGCGGTCATTCTGCCCTTCAGGTACAGTACTTTTCCTTAAAAAAAAGAAACACACTTTTCAATCTTTTTTTTATTTTTCTGATATTTTCTACCTGAGTTATTCAGCGTTTTTCCTCATTTGCCCTCCTTTTCCATTCCCATTTGTTTTAAAGCAGCAGTGCCGCCCGTTTGTGTTGTTTGGTCTTCCTGAACCGTGGGGCCGCGGAGCTCATAGGCAGTCCTCTGACATCTGCGGGTCCCGTGGGCTTCTTGTGTGCTGGTTTGGACAACAAATATGGCAGGAGACTACATCAGGTCACTGGGGTCCCAATAGAAATCCGCATCGTCAACTCCTGATGATGTTGCAGCTTCTGTACAGGCCGCGAATCCTATCCCCGACGGCCATATTGTTTTCCCCAGTCCACCCCAGCTCACTGCTCCTAAACTGTGGGGTCCCGGAAATCAGGAGACCTCTGTATCGAGTAAGATAAAAAGAAAGACCTGTTTTGCTGGGATTGCTACTTTAACTACCCATGTTATATCTTTCTTATTTTCCTATTTTTTGTGTCCGATGTTTTATATATGCATTGCACTTTGCAGATCACCTCTCTTAATCTCTTTCTCCTCTTCTCTCAGTATTTCCTTGCCATTCATAAATCATTCATCTCATGTGCACACCTTCGTGTCCTGTTACACTAACAGCCTGTCATATTGCAACATTTCACCTTTCTCTTAACCTCCTTTCACTAACAGCACAATGCGAATAGACAGAGAATCACTACATCAGGCTTAAAGGATAGTCCGCAAGAATAAAGCAGCTGCAGCTCGGTCTCAATTCTGGATTCGTTGCCAGGGGATAAATACAATACTTAGACAGACTTGAATCCACTGAGGCAGCGGAGACAAACTCTGTAAGCTCACTCGGGGACATCCTGTACTGTCTTGCATCGTACCTTTTTGCAAAGAGAAGGGGGATTTTCCCCCTCTAGTCCAAGAGCCTCAGTGGAAGATAACTTCATCATGAGACACAATTTGTCCATATTTATTGATGCCGTTATTTTTTTGTAACTTGCTGTGCCTCAGGATTTGAAATAAAGTGCTTGTTGGTAAAACTAGTTTGTGTGTGCGCATGTCATTGGAGACAGGGATTGGAAACACTGTAAATGTGTAAGCACCAGAGTGCCATTTTTTAAATTATTTTTTAAATAGGAACCACATATTGTGTTGATGTCACATTTAAAAGCAGCAATATCTCCCAATAGCCTGTGTGAGTTAAACTCATACAATGTAAGTATTTTAATCCCTGAGCATGTCCTTCTCTTAAAACCCCCCTCCCCACGTGTTTGTAGTGTTAAAAAGCATGATTTAATTCCTAGCTTCTGAGTTTACCATGGTAACTGGGTTCTGAGGAGAGATCCATTTTAACCTCCCGGAAATGAATTATTTCAAAGGCTTATAGCACCTGAGCGGATCATCAGATTAAAAAAAATAAAGACAGCATTAAAATTGACAAGAAGAGATCTCCTAAACTAAGTGAAACAAATACAATGCACATGTAGCGCTGCTAACCCCCCCCCCTTCCAGTCCCCACCATGACAGTGTTTTCTCCTATACATCTGTCCAATTGACTGCGACTTAGGGGTCTATGCAGTAAGCAGCGAAAAAATGCATTAGCCAGTTGTGCAATTAGCCATGTTTTGGCGTGTTAAACTCGCTGTATGCTGTAAGGGCCGAATCCCTGGCGACTGAATGCGCCACCACCATTTGATAAAATGGCTAGTAACCGGTGGCGAGACGGCTGCCTGGCGAGAAACTGCCGAGAAGCCGCCCCCTGCTGAGATATGTCTGCAGCAGAGAGAGATCCGCCGCTCTCTCTGCGCAAACATCGGCATATTATAAATAATTTTATAAACCATTTTTATTCATAGTGTACATGTGCAGGGGGTCGCCGGAGCTGAACCGCATTGGTTTCAGGTCCTGGGACCCCCTGCTTCCCGAGATACAGGCCCCTTTATGAGGTGCCGGTATCCCTCTGCATTTAAAGGTCCCGATCACGTGACCGCGGAATGTAAACAAAGCAGAGGGATACCGGCACCCCATAAAGGGGCCTGTATCTCGGGAAGCAGGGGGTCCCCGGACCTAAAACCACAGCGGTTCAGCTCCGGAGACCCTCTGCACATCTACACTATGAATAAAACACACATATCAATACACAATCATTCCTTACCTTTGCGGCTATCTGCTATGGTAACGAAGCAGGTAATACTGTACAGTGAGCAGGGGGTCCCCTGAGCTGAACTGCATTGCTTTGTGGACCAGGGACCCCCTGCTTCCCGAGTTACAGGCCCCAGTATGTGTGATCGGGTGGGCAGTGTCGCCGCCATGTTTATAGCGTCCCATACGCTACGTGCCCGCAAAAAATATGGCGTCGACTCTGTAACCGATGCCCCAAACCGCGGCCTGTAACTCGGGAAGCAGGGGGTCTCTGAGGCACAAATCAATGTGGTTCAGCTCAAGGGACCCCCTGCTCCCTCACAATATTATTAAAATACATTAATGCTGCTTCATTACCATAGCGGATAGCCACTAAGGCAATGAAGGGGTTAACGCACAATAGTATGTTTATTGGGGACAATTTCCCCCAATAAACATTGCAATACACAACATACAATACAGTAATGGGCAATATTACTATTATCCACAAATGGATAATAGTGCAGTTGTCCATTTAAAATATATAAACAACAATAAATACATTAAATACATATAGCACTCACCCATGTCCGGCTGCCACGATGAAGGCCATCCTCATCTTCATCCTGCTAATGCCCCATCCGCTTCTGCAAAACAGACACAAGAATAAAAACATCCAATGTAATGTCCCCTAATCCCTTAATCACCATAGCGGTTATTAACCGCTATAGTCATTAAGGGGTTAACCCACCATCACCCACATACCCTCCCCCACTACCCCCCCCACCCCATGAGGCCTAACCACCCTCACCCACTACCCACATATACCCTTGGTGCCAATACCCCCTCCCCCCACCCCAACACATACAGTACAATAATGTGCCAAATAACTGTTATCCAGTTAGGGATAATACATTATTTGGCCATTATTTAACACATTAACTAGCATAGTAAAATAAAGAAAATTCTACTGACCTCATCAATAAGAAGGCCCCGTCGCCAGCATCATCCTTGTGGTCCGTTGCCAAAATAATACATAGCCAATACATTACAATGACGTTCACATATCAATGAACCCCTTAATCACCTTCTCGGATACTAACCGCAAAGGTAATTAAGGGGTTAAGCCATCCTGGCCACATACCCACCCTTCACACATTCCTTTGTACAGTGGCTTCATCATGAAAAAAAAAAAAAAAAAAAAAAGAAACAATACAGGCATACCCCGCATTAACATACGCAATGGGACCGGAGCATGTATGTAAACGAAAATGTACTTAAAGTGAAGCACTACCTTTTCCCCGCTTATCGATGCATGTACTGTACTGCAATCGTCATATACGTACATAACTGATGTAAATAACACATTTGTAACAGGCTCTATAGTCTCCCCGCTTGCGCACAGCTTCAGTACAGGTAGGGAGCCAGTATTGCTGTTCAGGACGTGATGACTAGCGCATGCGTAAGCTGCCGTTTGCCTATTGGGCGATATGTACTTACTCGTGAGTGTACTTAAAGTGAGTGTCCTTAAACCGGGGTATGCCTGTATGTGTATATATATATATATATATACACAACTTACACAAAAAATGAATACCGCATCAACAGCCAACAAATAAGTGCATTATCTAAACCTATCTTTACCAGAAAAATAACTGAAAAGAAATTACAGAAAAATAAATTAACTGCTAGGCGGTGCTAGAGGAGTAAAGTAAATATGAAAACACAGAAAAAGAAACCTCTAAAGAGCACACAGACAAATTATGCAAAATAGTGATAGTAATTTATTAAATCAAAAAATAATAATGAAAAACAAAAACAGCTGACTGAAAACCTGCCTGACTAGACAAAAAATAAATAAAATATGGACAGACCCAAGGAAAACTAAATTACCATATAAGACCCAAACAATATATGATCAGTACTTAAGATGATATGACCACTATGGGGACAAAGTACCCATAGTGATCTTCAACCGGCCGGTCGTTAATGCAAATACTGAGCAAAAAAACCATAATAAATAATAAACCTTTAATGAAAATACATGGAATATGGTAAAAGATAATAATTAACAGGCATGCTATACCAGTGTGCAGGGCACTTAATAAAAAAGTCCTATAGGCATGAAACTATACATATAGTGCATGACATCAAAGAAACATCATTTGAAAGGTACTTCAGTGACCCAAACACAGATGTCAAAAAAGATGATAAATAGGAAGATACTCAGCTCCTATGATAATATGACACTGCAGTCTCTGGTAAACAAAGCCACGATCCAAGAATAACTTCCAGGGGTAAACAACGGAAATATAAAGTCCAAATAGAGTGCTAGCAGGCAGGGCCAGCAGCATAAAAGTCCCACCAACGCGTTTCGCCCACTAAGGCTTCTTCAACCAATATACAAATAAATGTGTCAGGGTTAACAAAAACATGCTCTAATAAAAATACCACTTATCCATAACATCCTCAATGAAATACAATGCAATTTCCTAAACAAATCAAATGTAATCATCCAATCTAAAGGTAATGAAGTGGCCTTTAAATGCATTTTTCCTGCCTCGGATGCATGCCGGGGGGCTCCAGTGCTGGTATTAATGGTATCAGCTCCGGAGACCCCCGGCATCAATCCCAGCCAGGAAAAAGGCCAGAATATTTTCTAAGTGCCGATCCGCCACTCATCAGCAGCCTCTCACCATCAACTTGCCAACTTTTTTTGCCGTGCTGGATTCGGCATAAAAATGCCATTCTAGAGTGGCGAATAGCGGCGCAAAGCTACTCGCCACTACTAGAATACAGAGTGGCGGAAAATATGTCTATTTTAGGCGGAAAGTGCCTTCTCGCCTCGCCACTGGCGGAAAAAAAAAACCGCCAACTAAACTGGCGTTTTTTTTTTTATTCTCGCCACTTTCTTGCCCCTTACTGAATAGGGGTAGGCTTTTTGGGCGGGAAACGGGCGAGAAGTGCCTTTCCGCCGCTGAGGCCCTTAGTCAGAAGTATATAAAATGGATCTTTATTTGGTGCAGCCACTGCAGGTGGTATTACAGCGTTTGCATCATTGTGGAGAATGGGTTCCAGACCCCTGGATGGTGCTGGCCAGCAGATAATGTTGAGGCCTTGTGCTATGCACAGATCTTGAGCTCCTCAGCCCCAAAAGGGGCTGAGCTCCTCTCCCTTCCCTGGCTGGGAAGGGACTCCAACTCAGACTGACTCTATAATTTGGAATGTTTCCTCCCTAATGCAGAAAGGGAAGGGCACAGGGTCTGCACCATGATCGGCTGCAACACAGATCCAGTGTCACCTCCTCTCCTGCCACTCAGGGAGGCGGCATGAGTGGGGTAAACCCCACAGGGTAGCCTGTTTACCCCTGTAGCTACTAGGACTTACGTGACAGGAAGACAGAAAGATAGTCTGGACCAGGGTCATCTTAACAACTTTAGGGGCCACTGAGGAAAGCAATGCATGGGGCCCTGCCTACACTGTCGCTCCCAGCCTCCCACGGGCTCACTATCAGCAGCAGGCACTGGAAGTGCTGCATTGCTTGGCTGCCGGGGTGCCAGGCGGAGAGCGAGTGGAGCCGGGGTGCTGGACGGGGGTAGAGCGAGCGGAGCCGGGGAGCCGGGCCAGGGGAGAGCGAGCAGAGCCGTGGTGCCGGGCGGGGGGAGAGTGAGTAGGGTTGCCAGGTGGCTTGTCCAAAAATACTGGACACAATGGTGAAAGGTGCGACGCACTCGAGAATCATTGGTGGGGAAGAATGTTATTTATAAATGACCTGACTGTTATGTCATTTGTTCTAAATTTCACTCCAAGTATTCACCAATTTGCACCAATTTATATTCTATTTCGTAAAATATCTGAGGAGGAGTCTTGGGAGGGAGCGCCCTTCCGAGGATTGGTTAAGGAAATAGAATAGGAAATAGTGCAAATTGGTGCATGCTTGGAGTGAAATTTAGAACAAATTACGTAATGGTCAGATCATTATAAATAACTGACCTGCAGTCATACTGTATATGCGAGTAATACTGATCGTACTGTTCCTCCCACAAATTCCAAGATTGTTGCACCCCTCCTCATCCTCTCTCTCTCTACCCCCTTGTCCTCTCACCCTCCCACCCCCCTTTGTCCTCTCACCGCCCTTTGTCCTCTCACCCCCTCCCTTCATCCTCTCTCATCCACCCCATCCTCCCTCCCTTCATCCTCTCTCACCCCCTCCCCTCATCCTCTGTTACCCCCATCCCTTCATCCTCTCACCACCAGCTTTAAATTGCATATTAAATCATGCCATTGAATAAGTAACCTGCTTTGCCTTCTTGGGGATGATCTGTAAGTAAGGGCAGGGCCGCCAACAGGGGGGACAAAAGGCATGGGCGTCCCGGGCCCCGTGAGTCAGGGGGGCCCGGCCACTAGGCCCCCTGCACGGCCCTGGCCGTTATAAAAAAAAAAAAAAAAAGTTTACAAAAAAAAATAAAAAATGGCGGCGATTGCGCATGCACAGAGCCGAGGTCCCGCAGGGTGTCCTGCCTGCTGCCTGTGGGCTCTGCCTGCTGCCTGTGGGCTCTGCCTGCTGCCTGTGGGCCTGCCTGCTCCCCCCTCGCTTTCTCGATCCCCCCCCTCGCTTTCTCGATTCCCCCCCCCAGCTTCCAACGTGGGACGGAGGGCAGGGAAGCGCCAACCCTGCACCCCCTGCGTGTGCCTCCTGCCCTATGCAGCAGCCGCGGGGATGCTGCAGCCACCTGCCAGCCTTGCGCCCCGCCCCCAGAGCTTACGTCCCGCTGCCAACCCAGCAGAAGCAGCCGAGGAGGATGCTGCAGCCGCCCGGCATCTCGCCCCCCCCCCCAGCTGCCCACCTCCCATGTGCCCCCCGAGCCTACCTCCCGTGCGCCCCCCAAGCCCACCTCCCATGCGCCCCCCTCCTGTGCATTCCCCGAGTTCACCTCCGGCGCCCTCCCCCCGTGCCCACCTCACGCCCCGGGCAGCTGCCAAGGGGACATCGGGGGCAGGGGGGAAGCGGCAAGGAAGCAGGAAGCAGCACCCACCCAGTCAGGGTAAGTCACCCTCTCAACCCACCCCACCCAGTCACTCAACCCAGTCACTGTCACCCACCACCCTGTCACTCAGTACCCTGTCACCCACCACCCAGTCACTGTCACCCACCACCCAGTCACTGTCACCCACCACCCAGTCCCTGTCACCCACCACCCAGTCACTGTCACACCCACCCACCCAGTCACCCAGTCACTAACCCATTCACTCTCCCACCCACTCACTCTCCCACCCACTCACTCACTCTCCCATGCACTCACTCTCACACCCACTCACTCTCACACCCACTCACGCACTCTCCCACCCAGTCACCCACCCAGTCACTCAGTCCCCCACCCACCCAGTCACTCAGTCACCCACCCAGTCACTCAGTCACCCACCCAGTCACTCAGTCACCCACCCTGTCACCCACCAAGTCACCCACCAGTCACTCAGTCACCCATCCAGTCACTCACCCAGTCACTCAGTCACCCACCCAGTCACTCAGTCACTCACCCAGTCACCCACCCAGTCACCCATCCAGTCACCCACCCAGTCACTCACTCTCTCACCCACTCACTCTCTCACCTACCCAGTCACTCACTCTCACCCACCCAGTCACTCACTATCGCACCCACTCACTCTCGCACCCACTCACTCACTCTCGCACCCACTCACTCACTCTCTCACTCACCCACCCAGTCACTAACCCACCCAGACAGGCAGTCACCTGTCTTTTGTTGAAAATATAAAAATAAACAGGTTGCATTGTAATGTTTTTTTTCTGTATCACAATAAGAAAACAGTTAAGTAAAAGTTGTGCTCTAAAAAATATTTTTTCGTGGTAGGTGCGCTATGGGTTTGGGGGGGCGCTATGGGTTTGGGGGGGGCGCTATGGGTTTGGGGGGGGCACTTTTGTTTTGGGGGGGCTGCTCCTTTTATTTGTTCCGGGCCCCATGATTTCTGTTGGCGGCCCTGAGTAAGGGTGCTGCAGAGATTGCTGTGTGATGAGATCTTGAAAATGGGAAGACTGTTAGTATAGTAAAAGAAAAGTAAGGGTGAGTGAGCAATTAAACAAAGTTGCCAGTACTGTATGTACTGTCTGTCACCACACACACACACACACACACACACACACACACACAGCCCCCCCCCCCCCACACACACACACTGAGACATATACACACACACTGAGACATATACATATACACACACACACACTGAGACATATACATATACACACACACACACACACACACACACACTGAGATACATACACACACTGAGACATTCACTCACTCACACACACTGAGGTACACACATATACAGGCAGGACACAGGACACAGGACACAGACAGAAAGACAGACACACTGAGACACACACAGACTGAGACACACACATACACTCACACACAGACACACACTGGGACGCACACACACACAGATAGACAGACACACACATATACAGACAGGACACAGATAGACAGACACACAGACACAGCCTCACCTTTCTGCTGCATGCTTTTCCTCCGCTCTTTGGCCCCACCCCCCAGGCTCCTGCCACCCCCCGATTGGCTGAATTACACAACAGCAACCAATCAGAAGCTGCCCAGCCCCCTAGTAGCAGCAGCCCAGCTCTATCCCATGTCCGATATTATCTCTCATATTTTACCGGACAGGAGAACCAAATACCGGACACCTGGCAACCCTAAGAGCGAGCCGGGGTGCCGGGTGGGGGGAGAGCATTGGTGGGCACGCATGGGCCAGGCGCATGGGGCCCCCCTATGCTGTGGGGCCCCCGGGCAACTGCCCTGCGTGCCCATACGTTAAGACGGCCCTGGTCTGGACCAGCCATGGCTATACAAAAAAATAATAATATAGGGATCAGTGGACTGATCGTGCACTGCTGCTTTAAACCTTCCATGTTATACTGTAATAACTTGGGAGTTCTTGTGATAAATCTGATATCTTGTTTTTTAGATTTTAAACAACGATTAGAGATTCCTCCCATATGAAGAAAATACATCCTATACAGACACAACTATCCATTAAAATGTATCACAACGTGCTAGGAAACATTAGTCACGCTGATTAAACATTAAATGCATGTGTTTTTATGTCTAAGGAACATTACACATTTGAGTGCCCCATGATGTTGGGGCAGCCTTATATTACGTGGCACCCTGGGACCCGTATGACGTTGCCCTAATGACCTGGATATTTTTCTTGTTTCTAGGCAAAATCACAACCTCAGTTCTTTCATTCACAAAGCCAGGGAATTACATGACAAACAGAATCTGGCACACAGATGGTTAAAAGGGGTGCAGAATATTTAAAAAAATATTTTGTGTTGTTTTCTGCATAATTTTGCATTGTTAGGCTTGCTAACACTAAATCATTCAACATTTTTTGTAGTCAGGAAAGCTATACTTTCCAACATTTTTTTTACTTCTATGGATTTATTGTATTTGGCCTTACACCACTCACTACAGAAGGGAATTGTGAAATAAAAGGACATGTACAAGCACAATATAATGTGTACACAGATTTGGGTTGCAATCTGGCAAAGGATTAAAAAGGACGACTTTGGTTCAGGTTTTTTATATTTAAAATAAATCCCAATCCAGTTCAGTAACATATGTTGAATTTACAGTAAAATGAAAGAACTCAAGCATAGCACACCTCCACTGTTACAGTGAATGCCAACGTCTTCTGCTCCAGAGTTGAAAGTTGCTGAACTGATTTTCATTGCTTCCTCTACCACGTGTGCTCCTAATCCCATCCCCTCACACTTTATCAAAACTCTTACTCCTGTCTTAGTCCCCACTCTCACTCATATTTTCAATTCCTCCCTGTCATCTGGCATTTCCCCCCTCTTTCTTTAAGCATGCAGTGGTCAAACATATTCTTAAAAACACCCTAGGCTTGCCTTACTAACAACCACCTTGTATCACTCATGCCTTTTGCCTCAAAATTTCTAGAACATCTTGTGTTCTCCCATACAGTATATCCAACTTTCTTCATTCCCATGCCCTCCTGTTCACTATACAATTTGGCCTTCATTCAGCTCACTCTACAGAGACTGTGCTCACTAAAGTAACCCATGATCTACATGAAACAAATTCCCAAGGTCTCTCTTCCCTACTAATCCTGCTTTATACTGTCAAACATGCTCTTCTCAACCCAGCAGAAGCAGCCGAGGAGGATGCTGCAGCCGCCCGGCATCTCGCCCCCCCCCCCCAGCTGCCCACCTCCCATGTGCCCCCCGAGCCTACCTCCCGTGCGCCCCCCAAGCCCACCTCCCATGCGCCCCCCTCCTGTGCATTCCCCGAGTTCACCTCCGGCGCCCTCCCCCCGTGCCCACCTCACGCCCCGGGCAGCTGCCAAGGGGACATCGGGGGCAGGGGGGAAGCGGCAAGGAAGCAGGAAGCAGCACCCACCCAGTCAGGGTAAGTCACCCTCTCAACCCACCCCACCCAGTCACTCAACCCAGTCACTGTCACCCACCACCCTGTCACTCAGTACCCTGTCACCCACCACCCAGTCACTGTCACCCACCACCCAGTCACTGTCACCCACCACCCAGTCCCTGTCACCCACCACCCAGTCACTGTCACACCCACCCACCCAGTCACCCAGTCACTAACCCATTCACTCTCCCACCCACTCACTCTCCCACCCACTCACTCACTCTCCCATGCACTCACTCTCACACCCACTCACTCTCACACCCACTCACGCACTCTCCCACCCAGTCACCCACCCAGTCACTCAGTCCCCCACCCACCCAGTCACTCAGTCACCCACCCAGTCACTCAGTCACCCACCCAGTCACTCAGTCACCCACCCTGTCACCCACCAAGTCACCCACCAGTCACTCAGTCACCCATCCAGTCACTCAGTCACTCACCCAGTCACTCAGTCACCCACCCAGTCACTCAGTCACTCACCCAGTCACCCACCCAGTCACCCATCCAGTCACCCACCCAGTCACTCACTCTCTCACCCACTCACTCTCTCACCTACCCAGTCACTCACTCTCACCCACCCAGTCACTCACTATCGCACCCACTCACTCTCGCACCCACTCACTCACTCTCGCACCCACTCACTCACTCTCTCACTCACCCACCCAGTCACTAACCCACCCAGACAGGCAGTCACCTGTCTTTTGTTGAAAATATAAAAATAAACAGGTTGCATTGTAATGTTTTTTTTCTGTATCACAATAAGAAAACAGTTAAGTAAAAGTTGTGCTCTAAAAAATATTTTTTCGTGGTAGGTGCGCTATGGGTTTGGGGGGGCGCTATGGGTTTGGGGGGGGCGCTATGGGTTTGGGGGGGGCACTTTTGTTTTGGGGGGGCTGCTCCTTTTATTTGTTCCGGGCCCCATGATTTCTGTTGGCGGCCCTGAGTAAGGGTGCTGCAGAGATTGCTGTGTGATGAGATCTTGAAAATGGGAAGACTGTTAGTATAGTAAAAGAAAAGTAAGGGTGAGTGAGCAATTAAACAAAGTTGCCAGTACTGTATGTACTGTCTGTCACCACACACACACACACACACACACACACACACACACACAGCCCCCCCCCCCCCACACACACACACTGAGACATATACACACACACTGAGACATATACATATACACACACACACACTGAGACATATACATATACACACACACACACACACACACACACACACTGAGATACATACACACACTGAGACATTCACTCACTCACACACACTGAGGTACACACATATACAGGCAGGACACAGGACACAGGACACAGACAGAAAGACAGACACACTGAGACACACACAGACTGAGACACACACATACACTCACACACAGACACACACTGGGACGCACACACACACAGATAGACAGACACACACATATACAGACAGGACACAGATAGACAGACACACAGACACAGCCTCACCTTTCTGCTGCATGCTTTTCCTCCGCTCTTTGGCCCCACCCCCCAGGCTCCTGCCACCCCCCGATTGGCTGAATTACACAACAGCAACCAATCAGAAGCTGCCCAGCCCCCTAGTAGCAGCAGCCCAGCTCTATCCCATGTCCGATATTATCTCTCATATTTTACCGGACAGGAGAACCAAATACCGGACACCTGGCAACCCTAAGAGCGAGCCGGGGTGCCGGGTGGGGGGAGAGCATTGGTGGGCACGCATGGGCCAGGCGCATGGGGCCCCCCTATGCTGTGGGGCCCCCGGGCAACTGCCCTGCGTGCCCATACGTTAAGACGGCCCTGGTCTGGACCAGCCATGGCTATACAAAAAAATAATAATATAGGGATCAGTGGACTGATCGTGCACTGCTGCTTTAAACCTTCCATGTTATACTGTAATAACTTGGGAGTTCTTGTGATAAATCTGATATCTTGTTTTTTAGATTTTAAACAACGATTAGAGATTCCTCCCATATGAAGAAAATACATCCTATACAGACACAACTATCCATTAAAATGTATCACAACGTGCTAGGAAACATTAGTCACGCTGATTAAACATTAAATGCATGTGTTTTTATGTCTAAGGAACATTACACATTTGAGTGCCCCATGATGTTGGGGCAGCCTTATATTACGTGGCACCCTGGGACCCGTATGACGTTGCCCTAATGACCTGGATATTTTTCTTGTTTCTAGGCAAAATCACAACCTCAGTTCTTTCATTCACAAAGCCAGGGAATTACATGACAAACAGAATCTGGCACACAGATGGTTAAAAGGGGTGCAGAATATTTAAAAAAATATTTTGTGTTGTTTTCTGCATAATTTTGCATTGTTAGGCTTGCTAACACTAAATCATTCAACATTTTTTGTAGTCAGGAAAGCTATACTTTCCAACATTTTTTTTACTTCTATGGATTTATTGTATTTGGCCTTACACCACTCACTACAGAAGGGAATTGTGAAATAAAAGGACATGTACAAGCACAATATAATGTGTACACAGATTTGGGTTGCAATCTGGCAAAGGATTAAAAAGGACGACTTTGGTTCAGGTTTTTTATATTTAAAATAAATCCCAATCCAGTTCAGTAACATATGTTGAATTTACAGTAAAATGAAAGAACTCAAGCATAGCACACCTCCACTGTTACAGTGAATGCCAACGTCTTCTGCTCCAGAGTTGAAAGTTGCTGAACTGATTTTCATTGCTTCCTCTACCACGTGTGCTCCTAATCCCATCCCCTCACACTTTATCAAAACTCTTACTCCTGTCTTAGTCCCCACTCTCACTCATATTTTCAATTCCTCCCTGTCATCTGGCATTTCCCCCCTCTTTCTTTAAGCATGCAGTGGTCAAACATATTCTTAAAAACACCCTAGGCTTGCCTTACTAACAACCACCTTGTATCACTCATGCCTTTTGCCTCAAAATTTCTAGAACATCTTGTGTTCTCCCATACAGTATATCCAACTTTCTTCATTCCCATGCCCTCCTGTTCACTATACAATTTGGCCTTCATTCAGCTCACTCTACAGAGACTGTGCTCACTAAAGTAACCCATGATCTACATGAAACAAATTCCCAAGGTCTCTCTTCCCTACTAATCCTGCTTTATACTGTCAAACATGCTCTTCTCCTTCATATTCTAAACTCTCTTGGTATCTGCAACAAAGCTCTATCTTGGTTCTCATCATACCTCTCCCATTGCACATTTTCAGTCTGTGTTGCTAACATGTCCTCGTCTTCTATGGATCTCTCTGTTAGTGTCCCCCTCTGTTCTGGGACTTCTCATTTTCTTTCCCTACACACTATCACTTGGTGACTTCATCAACTCTTTTGGACTTAAGTATCATATATATGCAGATGATACACATGTATATCTATCCACCCCGATCCTCACTCTTGCAATCCAGTCCCAAGTCTCTAATGGTTCCTGCCTATATTCTCATGGATGGTGCTCCGCAGCCTTAAACTTAATATGTCTAAAACTGTGCTCCTCATATTTCCCCCTAAATCTGGCCTAAAATCTCCCTTTTCTATCACAGAAAACAGTACTACCATCTATCCCCGAGGTGGGCAACCCGGTCGCCAATCACGACAAGTGGTGAATTGGCCATGAAAGTGTGGCAAATTTTGGCAGGTGTCCGGGTTTTGATTTGTAATTGTGCAATGCGTCCGGTAAAAATGTTGTGGTAATACCAGACACGCACATGTTCGGTATCACCACTGTCTAGATGGGAAGCGAGGGGGTGGCGGCAAGAGCGAGAGCAGCAGCGGCGGCGGCAGCCGATGGAAGCGCTGGTGCTGAGGGGGTGGGTCGCAGGCGGTGGCCGGGAGCAGTGAGAAGGTGAGTGCTGAGTGGAGGAGAGGATGACAAATCAGAGAACGGCAGGGTCGAGCCCACACCCCGGCGGCTCTGGTGCCTGAGACTCCTGCAGGAATAGGTTCCGGTACTGTCTGCCAGGAGATAAGGTACACTTTTTACATGGTGTGGCGTATTTCACTTCTCATTCGTCACACCTGTGGCTATATTGAAAAATACCCAAAAAATTTAAGATTGCTGCCATAATTCTCAAAATCCGTGATTCTGACTTTGTTGTGGTATTTCTTCAAGAATTCCCAATAGCAGTCATCCTAAAGTGTCAAAATTATTTTGCATCAGCATTTCTCTGAAGATGAAAACTGATGGATAATTTCACAATGAAGTACTTTTTTTTAGTATAAGTGGATGACAAAGTAATCCTCTGTGGGTGTTTATTTACTGTACATGTCATTGCCCCCAATCCCTGGCAGCAGAAGAAGCACTGTATGGTGTGCCAGTTTCTAAACCATATCTACATATATCATCATAATCTTCAGATCTTGTGGATTGACTGCTGGATGAAGGGCTTCTCGATGATCTTCTAAGAACTGCTGTTGATAACCTTCTTAATGTTGCTTCAAATGTTTTTCTGATCTCATCCTCTCATCACACAGTACTTTTGGTCGCCGTCTTGGACCTTTTCAAATCTCGGGAGCCACGCTCAAACCGCGTTATAAGCGGATTAGCGTTGTAGCGGATCATGCTATAACGGGGTTGAACTATATATATATATATATATATATATATATATATATATATATATATATATATTTATATATTTTTAATTATTATTCTTTTAAGTTGTCAGCTTTATACGAGAATTTTATAAACACACACTAACTTTGGAAGTTTAAGTTCAGGTTTCTACTTTATTCACCCCTTGTGGAAAATATACTTTTCACCTTCTCTTCCTAATCAGATACATCTTCAAGAAATACTGTAGTCCAACTGTCTTCTATTATAGAGAATTATTGGTGCAATTTTTTTTTAAGCGTATTGTTGGAATTTGCAAAAACCTTGTTCATAGCTCAACCTTTATCACTGAAGAACTCTAACAGCTGTGTTACTTCTGTGTAGCTTAATGGTAAATTGTGATTCCATTTACTGGACGAGAAATGGTGTTCGTTCATATACTGTATGTAATACTGTACCTCAGCCATGTCTTCCTATAGGAGGCAGCAAAGATCTTCAAAGAGCTATAGTATAAGGAAGAAAGGTAAGAATCAATGTAGAAAGTACTTTCAGTACAGCCTCAGGCTTTATTAAGAGAAGCATCCTGAAACATTGCTACTGTATATCCTTTCTAATGATAAGCATATTGGAAAGAACTTTGTTCAACCACCGCGATTCTATTCTGCTAACGCATAAGACGTAATCTTGGAAACTATTTGACTCAAACGTACCCAACAAACACATATACGGGAAAAACAACATGGTTGACAAGACCATAAATGTCACAGGTGCGTGAATTGCCAATACCTGATTCTAGGGAATTCATTCACGCATCCCCATAATGGCAATCGCATCAAAATCAAAGAATTTATGAACTGTGAGTCCAGATACGTTGTATACTTCATACGGTGCCACTGTGGACTATATTATGTGTGAGAGACCATGAGAATGTTGAAAGGACATCTGAGTCTTCACCGGTCAGCCATCCAGAAAGCCCTGGCAGACACAGAGGGTAAGGAGGATCTCACCCACCAACCTGTGGCCAGACATTTCAAGGAGCATAAACATTGGCGCAACATTACGTTGTATGCCTATTGTCCAGGCTCAAATATCTGGAAGAGGAGGCGATCAGAATAAAGCATTCCTACAGCTTGAAGCTAGGATGATGTACATCTTGGATACCCTGAGTGTTGTGGATTGAATGAGGACTTTAAATTAAGCTGTTTTCTATAACTATGGTCATTTGCCGACAACACGCTATTGCTGACGATAGGAGGATCTTCCTTCCACAGCACATTTTTTATGCATTTATTAGTTGGATCATCATGTTGGAGGTGCACCATGAACAGGTTGTACCCAAGGCACTCTTCATCAAGGATATCCTATCCTGTCCATTTCAACTAGACAGGAGTGAAGTCAATCTGGCAAAGTGGACCTATCTTGTGGTATACAGGGATCATGTCAATCTGGCTTAATAGATGCCTCTTTGTGGGGCCATAAGTTGGCCATTTGCATCCCAGGCTTTATGATCACCTATAGTTTGATACATCATGCATTTATACTGTATGACTATTTATTGTATGATTTGTACCTTTGCAATGTGCTTCTTTCAGAACAACGCTTCATATCACTCTACAGGCAGTACAGGTAGACATTGGCTTTGGCAGTTTATTTTATTATATGACTGTGTGGACTATTCTGTGATCTCATTGTTTATATCTCTTTATTAGCATCACCGGTGGACATTGATTGTGGCAACTTGCCATAATATGACTGGGAGCTTAGAAATCCTGTCTAAGGTATCTGCATTTTTGAATATCAGTGACCATTACTTTATTGGTGTTCCAGCTACATCATAATTGTGTATATATATGTACTTTCACCACGATATTTTTAGCACAATTTGGGTGTCTTAACATGTTGTTTTCTGCGTGTTCCTGCTTACAGCGATGTCTAGATCAGTTCCGGCAGCTGAATTACTGTTTCAGGCTCCTCAGAATCAGCTTCTATGTCAGCAGGATCTTCTGCATACTGGAATCTAGGAGGCTAGACATGCATTCCAAAGTGTCTGCAGGAACAGAGGTTCAATCAATCATTTAATTAATTACATAATTGGTTGCAATTAAGAGCCATTAGCCACACCTGACATGTAGGGTATTTATGCGTTACACTGTCTTTCACTCACTGCACCAACTTGAGAAAGGTCTCGTTTGTGGGACTGAAACGTCGGTTTCCATTGTCATTTTGTTTCAATACAAAACTCTTTCACCTGACTTACCTGAGTGCTGTCTGTTATTTCGCATAAAAACGATAGTGTATGTTTATCAATCATTTATAGAACAAGCACCTACCTGTATGGATTTACCAGTGGAGTGCCAGCTGACACTTGTGTTATATATTTTTGTTATGAGCTTGTGCACCCAGAACTAATAAAATACTTTAAGCTTCGTTGACACACATAGCTGAATAATCAAGCATTTACATTATATTGACTTTTTGATTATTTACTTGGTGCAAATGGAAGAATTTGATGACGTTGCTGGGATTTTCACCAATATCTCCGATACCCTAAGTTACAGCGACACAGAGATTTCTAAAATTAGATATACTGAGGGTATTGAAGCTGTTTTTTGTCCAGACAAACCAGCGGATGTATACAATGACTTAATCAAATTGAAGAAAAAAGAAGTTGATTTTTATTTGCATGGGTAACGTTATCCCATTATCACAGAGAGAATTTATTACTAAGAGGATTTAGAATAAAAAAATCAACCGACTATTGACAGAGGGGACCTGAATTCTGTAAAAAGTTGATTAGCATACTTAACAAATGTTGTTTTGATTTAATTATCCTAGTCATAGAGTAATTCAGTAAGGAGCTTATAAAAATAAGGAAGGATATTGAAGTCATAAATCATAAAAAAAACGGTGACATCTTAACAACTGATACAACCACAGATTGGATAGATAAAATTCAAACAAACATTGACGCATATCGTGATAATATTATAAAATACAAAAAAGAAAAACTTATGTAACGGGTTTCCCCCCCCCCCCCCCAATCGCAGATTATACTGTGGGAGCGGAGAAACATACAGTGTTACCATAGGTGTGTGGTGCGTTACCTGCTGGCTCACAGGAGGGCTGAGCTTCCGCCACAGGGAACCTGGGGCAATATACTAGGGGTACTCACAACGATGCAGCGCCTCCACCTGCGATGGCTCCCGCCAGAGGGGGAGTGGTTTCTCGCAGGACAAACACAATAATCACATACACGGGAGATATAATAACTAGTGACTTTACTTCTCCTGCAAAACAACATATCACGGCAACATCATATAACCTGTGTCCCTCTCTAGAGGAGACACTTACGGCATCGCGCAGGATGCTTCCCCAACACCAGGTGATCCCACCCAGTGTCCCGAGAATTCCCACCCAATGTCCCGCACTCTTGCAGAGAGGCAATGGGTGACTGCGCAGTCACAATTTACACTAAGGGCTCGGTGGTGCACTTATGACTGTAGGTACCTGCCGAGCACTCCGGTTCTCGGGTCAGCAACACTTCACAAAGGATCAGTCGTGCGATGACTCCTTCTGATCGTCCAACCGAATTCCTGGCACGCGGACCGCCAGGACGGTCCCACTCTGGAATAGTCTCTGTGGACCCCAACGTGGGTCCGAACCGCTTCGCAGGAACCGCAGCATCCGCTGAGTCCCTAACTAACACTTGGCACTAACGTGACAGGAACCCTAACCTAGGGCCTGTCCCTGTAGTACCACAACTGGGGGTGAGAACCTATCTGGGACCTAAGGGGTTAGTAGCCTGCCTCGCTCCCCTAACTGTTCCCTGTTCTACTCTACCCCTGCAACTAACCTTCGCAGTCCTGACTAACTAACACTAGTCATTCCAGCACTTGCAGTAACACGCTGCAAACTACTGGATGTGTACAGCCAACGTGCTGCACAATACTGTGCCTGTCTGTCAGACCGCACGGCACTGTCAGCCGTGAACCTGACCAGACAGCACACTAACACTAAGGGCAGCGTCCCTATCTTGGGCCTCCCTGCGCGCTTACCCACTAACCTAGTGGGGGGTTGGGGCCTACCTGGGGTGTGGGTACCTATCTGGGTGCAGGAGCTGCACTCACTCCCCGCACCCTTCCTTCCCTCACAGCTCCCTGACTCCAACTGGCAAACCTGAGTGACAGGGTCCCTTACTCTAGGGCAGTCCCTGGCAACACTTCTATAATGGGGTAACTCAGAGATATCTCGGGCCCAGGGGGTGCTAGCCTAGTACAGGGAGTCCCTGACTCCTGTACCCTACCTCCTTCCCTTGTCTGCTCCTCGCTCTGACTGACTAGCTTGCTCCAACTGACAAAAAACCCTGTCTGCACACAACATTGTTGCAACTCTGCAGCATGAGAATCTGCCAGCTCTATTGGCTTCAATGCTGCCTGTGACAAAGGTGAAAGTGCAGTCCCCTGAGGCTGCTGGGAATTGTAGTCCTTGGCAAAGCTCTTTTCTATGGGGACCGTGTGTGCGATCTTTACTGCGCATTGGCGAAGCTCGCGCCATAACCAAGAGGGCGGTGCCCGCCGGGAAAAGTCGCCGTCCCCTTCCCCCACTGCCACAGGGGTAAGGCAGGGGGCAAAGGAAAATCAGGGGAACCGGGAGTGACACCCTTACACTTAAATTAGTGACGACTGATTATAAAGAAAAACGTGTGTACTGATGGTTACTTGGGATAGGAGAGACTAAACAACAAAACAGAAGATACTTTTCTAAATCTAAAAAAGCCACAACTACAGCTAGTGGTTATAATACGAGCGATACAGATTGCTCAGACAAGCCTGATAAAAATCAGTACCTTTTTTAGTACAGGGCAAGCATCCACATCCCAAACCGCCATTATCACAATCAGACACAGAGGGAAGACTAGGAGAGGGGGCAGGAAACAGCAGGTTTCTGCCACGGCAGTCAAAAAACAAAGGGGTAAGCAAGGGCAGCCTACAGAAAACATAGTGTTCATGTCCCATTACACCCTCAATCCAGCTGAAATAAGTCTTCTGAGAAAAGGTCTATCAATCGTACCCAAACATAAACAGGATCCCTTTGGGTGGCAAGTTGATCTTTATAAATTAAATCGTCAGCTTAAACTTAAAGATTTCTTTAGTAAAACTGTGAGTAACACCAATTCATTCAGTGCCTTTAAGCCTATGAGTACTTTCGACCCATTAACGCATAACCACAGTATCCTCACCTTTATGAACCTGGTTGAAAAAGATACCACAACTAAGATTAAAAATTATGCTGCTAGTTTTGAAATCTCACTAGGGATGAACTTTTAGCATTGAAGTATCTACAGAATAATAGAGAGATTATAATCTGGTCATCAGAAAAAAGGTGGGGGTCTTGTGGTTATGCCTTATACATATTACCGTGGTGAAATCCTTAAACAGTTGGGGGTCCTGTCTCAATACAAACTTTTATCAACAGATCCAACTGTAAAATGTGAAAAGAAAATTGATTCCATTATTCAACTAGGCATTTCAGGCAGAGGTGGATTGCAGAGGATACAGGGAAGTTTCTTAAACAGCCTTTTCCTATAATACCGGTCATATACATTCTACCTAAAATACATAAATCCATCACATTACCCCAATACAGACCAATAATATCTGCCAGGGGATCACTGACCCACCCTATCTCTCAATGTGTAGATCTTTTCCTGCAACCCATGGTGTCCCAGATGAAGTCCTTTGTTAAAGATACAACTGACTATCAATCAGATAAGCGCTTTATCTGGCATCACAGAGGAGACAATTCTCTAGTAACAATGGACTTAGCCAGTCTATATACTAATATTAAGCATGATGAGGGCAGGAGCCACTTTGACAACTTTCCCAATCATCAGGGTCCCCTGCCAGACTTCTTACTTTTATTAATGGACATTATTCTCCACAAGAACTATTTCAAATTTGAGAAGTAATTCTATCTACAACTCATGGGAACCGCGATGGGGTCCAATATGGCCCCATCGTACGCAAGCTTATTCATGGACTCATATGAGCAAAGATACATTTTCAACAATAATATCTCCAGCGGACACATTTTTTACGCTACATTGATGATGTGTTTGTCATTTGGAATGGACAAGAGACTGATTTACTGCAATTTGTTGATGACCTGAACAAACTACCATCAACCATCCGATTCACTGTGAATTTCAGTACTAAAGAGGTATCGCTTCTAGACACAGTTGTATACAAACACAATGGCTCATTAGCCACAAGGATCTTTCAGAAACAAACAGATAAGAACACTTTATTGAATGTAACAAGCCATCGTCCAGCTGCTTTGAAAAAAGGTCTGCCTTATTCATAATTCTTACGAATAATTAGAACCACCAGCGATCCGCTGGAACTTGATCAAGTCTTATTGGATATGAAGGAACGTTTCCTGGAGTGGGGATATGACCTTAAGGACATTTCTACGGCCTTGGAGAAAGCAAGAAGAACCGACAGAAAGAAGTTGCTCAAACCACAGAGCAAAACCAATAACGATAAGCGTTTTATCGTTAAAAGTACTTTCAGTACAGCCTCAGGCTTTATTAAGAGAAGCATCGTGAAACATTGCCATATCCTTTCTAATGATAAGCATATTGGACAGAACTTTGTTCAACCACAGCGAGAGCTATCGTATAAGGAAGAAAGGTAAGAATCAATGTAGACAGCTGAAACGATTTTAAAGGTTACTGACACAAAGGGCCATGTTTACTAAGTGGTGCTAAGCTGTAAGGCACATAACAGCTTATTCCTTTGAGTGGAGCATTGGGTGCCTTACGGCTTTGCACAACACTGTCCCCAAATGTGTTTTCTATGTGTACTCAAGAATGAGACCTATGGGGGTTTTAAAAAAAGCTCAGTACACACTTTTATGAATATGAAGAACCCTCTAGGACGGTAATACCACTAAGCAAAACATAGTCTCTGCCCAGAGGTCCTTTCTTCTGAGATTGCAAACTTTTAATAACGTACTCTGCTCATGTCCATCTGGGATATTGTTCTTTAGAAAATCCTTGAAAATATTTACAGTAAAATGGTAAATCTGTAGAGAAAGGTTAACTTGGGACAGGCCAGATGGCTACATATACATGCTCCATGTCTTCTCGTTCCTAGATGGGAGCAGACATTTAACGATAAAGCTGTTAGGCCTTTCTTTGGGGGGTTTGAAAATTTTAAAGCTACACTGTGAAAGAACAAATAAGCTTAAAAGGCACGCAGAGGTCAAAGAACTTACACGACCATATATTCAAGCATGATGTTTCAATATTTTACTTTTGGAGAGGACATGTTGAGCAGAAAAATATTATCTCCATGACTACATTATGCAACATCAAACAGGTAAAGTTGACATCAGTCCCAGGAGTGGTATCCTTGATCACATTATAAAAAGACATTCGTGTTTGCCAAACAGGATGTCAGTGAGGTCACTGCAACTCCAAGTAAAAATTCTTCCTCGGATGTGGTTTGTTCATAGTTGTTCACATTTTCCTTTACTGCACAAGAAAGACTTTCCATCAGACACCACTGCTGTTATGCTGGCAGATGACTCGAGTTGACTGATCTGATAATAAATGACATGTTTATGAATGACACATCTGTAGACTACATTTCAAGACCCCTGCTTAAAAGGAAAAATGTAAGTCATTATACAGGAGTATGGTGTTAAGTATTGGAGACATAGGGGCCTATTCACTAAACAGTGATAAAATCAGTGCATTACCGATAGACTTTGCATTGATTTAACGCGCTATTCACTAAGAAAAACTCCAAGTTTTGAAAAGTTCAATTAAAAAAAATGCAGCATTGAACACTTTTTTTTTTTTCAAAGTGCTATTGGGCTATAAATAGTGATAGGTAACTGATTGAAACTGCAGCCTGGAAGACCTGCATGGTGACCCTGCGTCTCCATGCATGACTCTTACAGGCGATCGTACAGTTTCAATATTCATTTTAAAAATAGTGTGCGGGAGCAGGGGGTCTCCTAAGCTGAACAGCATTGATTTCAGCCTTGAGGACCGCCTACTTTCTGAGATCCAGGCCCCTGTATGGGGTGCCGGTATCCCCGCAATGTTAAAATTCTCTGCGTTACATGACGCAGGAGATTTAAATCGTGCAGAGGGATACCGGCACCCCATACAGGGGCCTGGATCTCGGGAAGCAGGGGGTCCCCAAGGCTGAAATCAATGTAGTTCAGCTTAGAAGGCCCCTGCTCATGTACACTATTAGTAAAAATAAGATTAAAGCTGCTTCATTACCTTAGCAACTAGCTGCTAAGGCAATGAAGTACTTAAATGGCACGCCGAGTGTTAAGACACTTGACACACACAAGTTCGTGTATTGGTTGCAGATGGGGTAAGTGAAGAGGGTACTTGACCCAGGGTGGGTTGTTAGGCCTACCGTGAAGGTTGCAGGAGGAGTTAACTCCTTCATTACGATAGCGGTAGTATCCGCTATGGCAATGAAGGCGTTAATTCCCCCCCCCCCGCAACCCCCAGTAGGCCTAACCAACCACCCTGGGCCAAGAACCCCTTCACCCAATCCCTCTAACCCCAGATATGAATAATATTGCAAGTTCCCATTTAAAATAAAACATTACCCGGCCAGCATAAAGTAAATAAAACTTGCACTTACCCCTGCCAGGCTGAAGGCCGTCTTCATCTTCCTCCTCTTCCTTGTCCTCTGTTGGCAGCAACAGTACAATAAAAAATACAAACTAATGACCACTTACCCCTTAATCACCTTAGCAGTTAGTAACCGTCATAGCAATTAAGGGATTAACCTCCCTCTACCCACCCAGGAGGACTAACCACCCTCCTCAGGGCAACTCCCCCACTGTCTACCACCGCTAACCATTGATTGGCACAGTGTTAAAGCACACCCACATAATATGGACATGCTTTGCCACTATAGCAATAAATGGATAAGCTAATCCACAGGCACAAAATAAACCATAAGACATAAAAAAATACATTACAAATGCCAAGAAACCAATTGATTGGCACAGTGGTACCATGCCCATATAACTTAGGCATGATTTGCCACTATAGTAATACATGGGCAACCTCATAAAAAAAAAAACAACCACCAAAAATACCAAATTAAATCAAAACAATCACCAAAAGAAACACAACAATTAAATAAAGCCAACACCAAAAATAAACAACAATATATAAGCAAACACCAAAAAAATAAATAAAAAAGCAAACACCCCAAAAAACACCAGAATTGAAACAAGCAAAGATCAAAAAACACTAGAATTAAAAAAAGAAAACATCAACAATAAACAAGAATTACATAAACAATCAACAAAAAAACACAGAGGAAGGGCTACCATCTTTAGCAGTCACGAAAACGGACTCCTGGGGTGCTGCATGACACATGTGTATATGTAAGTGTGGTTATTATTGTTTAAATAAAGCATTATACTTTTATCTGACTTGTGGAATATTTACCACTCCACCGACGGAGAACGAGATACCAGAGGCGAGGACTGGCAGGGCACATCTGAATCAGACGCAAATCTCTCAGGAAGCAACAAAGAGAACCCTGATGAATATTCCCTCACACAGCACCATGTGAGTGAAATGCCTTCTTAGTCTACTGTGTGCCTCTTCACCTCCCCCTTCCCTCCACTAACCAGGACTGGAGTTTGGTTCAATTACACCATAGGATCTTCTGGGAATCACCTTTAAATATACCTTTACCATCCAAGTGCTCACACAGGCCCGTATGAGTGTTATTATTATCCATTGTTATCCAACCTGTTCACCATCCCTCACTTTACATCTCACCTCAATGTATTGGTATTGAGTCCATTGCTACAAGGTCTGTCGTTATAGCACCTGATTTGCAGTATTACAATATCTAGGTAGCTAACGAGCATATATTTCACTGAATGACAGCACGCTTTTTATATTCTTTACTTTAGCTTAATTTGAGCATTGGCTTCACTTCTGTCTTACCCTAAGGTGATCTTGACCACGAAATATGGGTTTTTGAGGAGACGAGGGAGACCTATTTAAATTGAGTCCCAAGTAATATATGTACCTTTCAAAACACACGGAGTGAGCCCACTGCACATAAAGGAGCACACCTGAGATACCTGGGAAATATGCTAATTCAAATAATTTGCATATACTTTGCATACCTACATTAGAATATATCCCAGGTATCTCAGGTTTGCTCCTTTTTGTGCACAGGTGTCTCGGCCTGTGTTGTCTAAATGTGTGTTTGGGGTGGTATATAAAGCACTTGGGACCCTAATAAAACAGGAATCTCTCTCATCTAGCCTAACAGAGCATTGTGTATCTTTGTGCATCTGGGCTATAGACCCCTGACTCAATCTGCTCATTATGTCCCCTACATGAGGAACAGAAAATGTTTGTTTCTTTGGATTGAATAGGGCTAATCTATACTTGGGTACTGAAAACAGTATCACACAATATTGAATAAGGGCCATAGTGTTAAGATAACACACTACATCTCTAATTCTGGCTATTGTAGTTTTGTGTAATTTTCTATTATAATTGCAGTACGTTTGTCTAAGAAGCGTGCAGGTAGCAGAGCAACACTGCAAGCTTCTCCACGAGGAAGGAAAAGGAACAGAGTTATTTATTTA
Source organism: Ascaphus truei (assembly GCF_040206685.1). Taxonomy (NCBI): domain Eukaryota; kingdom Metazoa; phylum Chordata; class Amphibia; order Anura; family Ascaphidae; genus Ascaphus; species Ascaphus truei. Next base: position 130,131,222 of record NC_134483.1, on the reverse strand, counting down.
AGTGTTACAAGAACATGGAAAGAAAAACACAGACTCCTCGTCTTAAATGAAAATGTTATGTCATGTATGACTTCCCTAATGAGAAACTGGCCTAACTGTGCTGGAAGTCGTTTTTTCAAGTATAATATTTCAAAGAAAGCAATATGATTTTTTTTTAAGAATAATCAAATCATCACTAAACAATTTACAATTGACAAAATAGCTGACAAAAAGGAAAAGTATCTGAAGCTAATTTATGTACAATAAATACTAAGGGTTACTAAGCACTTTAACTGGTGCATTGATTTTGGATGTGATTTTGGTTGTAAAACATTTTTTTGGGGGGGTTGGTTTGTTCTGGTTTTGCCACAACTTAACATCACAAAGCATGACTAAATACTTGAAATAATTATGAAACCATAAAAACAAAGTGTAACTTGAAAGATGACACAAACTATGATAAAATATATTTGTATTGTTTGTTGGCGCTTTACAAATATACTCAGCAGTCGTACAATAGCGATATATAGTTATGTATATTACATATGTAACCCTCCTACTCCCACCCAATCTCAGAAAGGGTCTCTTAGTGAGTCTAATGCTCAGGCTACACGTCTCTGTGTGGTGTGTATCTGCTGGCAACAGGGGGCCCTGAGTCTCCCGCGATGACATGGGGGAGAACAGGACAGGCTTCTAGGGTTGTGCCTCCTTCTCTTCTACTGGTGCAGCGCCTCCATCTCCTGCAGCCCCCAGCTGTATGGGGTGAAGTACCTACCAGATGGTTCTCCTTCCCCTCCTCCCGATACACTTCACTCTCAAGCAGGAGTATAGATAAAAGTGCAAGCTCTTTATTTGTCTCTTCTCTTCCTTAGCAGACAGGTTACACAGCAGGCTGTCTTCCCTCAGGATGTCGCTGACACCACTCCCGGCCTAGGGCACCAAGAGTAGGTCTAGCTCTTCCCCTACCCTCTAGGCAGGGTAGGAGGTATGTGCTGCACACTCACTCCCCAGAGGGAGGCCTCAAGCCTGCCAGTCCTGGCAGCTCACTTTGTCACCCTTGTCCCTTCCACTCCAGGGACAGACTCTCTAAATAGGAAATGGCAATAGCCTAAGTAGCTCCAACAGGCACCGCCCCTGTGTCTTCTGATTGGACACAGAGCCTGATGACCTGCCTTCACTGGCTCAGTGTACTGCCTGAAGTGGGGAAAACCCATGATTGATCCTGGCGACCTGCCCTTACACAGGGATTACTGCCAGGAGGAGGACAGACCTATAGCCCAAACCACACAGGGCTACACATAAAAAGAATGCTATACCAAACACGGACAAACAGATACAAAAGGTAATGAGGGCCCTGCTCTTGGGGGTGGTATACGTCCTGAACCCCCCACAACCATCAATAAAACACATACACGTGGTTGGGAGAAACAGGTTGCAGCTTTATTACACATATGAGACAGAGTGATGGTGTAGAAAAAGGCTATAAAACTTTAAAACGTGATATTTCACTAAATAGTGACCAAATAAACAATTGTGCACTATAAAGTGTGAATACTTATGTGAATAACGTGATAAAATTAAGGTTGTCTCCCTGCTCAAACCCTCTGGTGGGGTTTGTCTTCACTTTGCCCCAAATGTAGAAAGTTGCTATTTCACAATCCAGGGGGAGCATGTAAGGAGAGAAAACAACAAAAATACAAATCTAAGTGCAGATGATTTCTTATATGGATAAATTCATTAGAATCTTGGCTCTTCTGGGTGTCCTACTCACAAGAATGTAATGGTATTCAGGTCAACAACAGTGAATTATGGTGTACACTTCAGGGATCAGGAAATGGCCGTGCTTCACTCCGCAACTCAGCAAGGCAAGGAGATGCAGAAAAACAGGAAAACACCCATAGCGCAGATCAATGTGATAAAAAATTCAGTATTTATAAAATTCAAAAAATGCGCACTTACAATATAGTAATGTTAAAACAGTATTAATAACTGATTTGAAAGCCAGAGAGATCACCAGTTAATGTGGCTCACCCCACCACCTTCATTAGGACGCCCGCTGCATTCACTTCAGCTCTTTGCCTTCAGCTGTCTGCTTCCTGGATACACGCTTTATTACACATATACAGAAAATAACCAAACTAGGGTACCCTGCAAAGTTGCTCCGTAAACTATCCATAAGCCCGAGGGATACCCCCGGCTTGTATCTCCACTTGCCAAGTAGCCACCCAAACAACACCACAGTGGAAGGTCACTGCTAAACCGACCACACAAGCCAAGTATGACCCTGCCTTCCCCCAAACGACTACTGTCGTAAATCAACTGTGAGATTGACGGCTTTGTATATATGTATATGTATATATGTGTGTGTTTATCTGTGTGTGTGTGTGTGTGTGTGTGTGTGTATATAATGTATGTATTTGTGTGTGTGTGTGTGTGTATATATATATATAATGTATGTATTTGTGTGTGTATGTATGTATGTATGTGTGTGTATATGTGTGTGTATATATATGTGTGTATATATATATGTGTGTATATATATATATAGTAAGAGAAGGAAAAAGCCACAAACAGAAGCACTCTAGTATACCTATGAAGTACAAATTCACATAATCTTTATTTAAAGGTTGTCATAGAACAGAAGTTAATAAAAGCACAGAAAATGTTTAAAATGAGGCATGGATCCCCTGTACGTAACAAAACTTGACAAAAATCCTCCAGTAGTTAAATCCCTATGGGAGTAAAACCCATATCAAAATTGACAAGAATAACACTCTAAAGCACCTGACAAGGTTGACAGAGTAGTTCAGACAACAGGCCAAACTAAGGTGGCTATGGCTAGGTGGT